>NW_018364636.1:20476-36823 GCF_002078875.1 Numida meleagris | reverse complement strand
TTGAGTCATAGTGTCTTAGAGTCCTAGAGTCTCTCGTAGAGTCGTAGAGTGAAAGGGTCATAGAGTCTCTCGTAGAGTCAGAGGGTCATCAAGGCTCTTATTGAGTCATAGTGTCTTAGAGTCATAGAGTCTCTCGTAGAGTCGTAGAGTGAAAGTGTCATAGAGTCTCTCGTAGAGTCATAGAGTCATCAAGGCTCTTATTGAGTCATAGTCTCTTAGAGTCATAGAGTCTCTCGTAGAGTCGTAGAGTGAAAGTGTCATAGAGTCTCTCGTAGAGTCATAGAGTCATCAAGGCTCTTATTGAGCCATAGTGTCTTAGAGTCATAGAGTCTCCCATAGGTTCATAGAGTCATAGAGTCTCTCATAGAGTCATGGAGTCATCTAGTGTCTTATTGATTCATAGTGTCATAGAGTCTCTCATACTGTCATACAGTCATAGAGTCAGTCATAGAGTCTCTCATAGATTCATAGTCATGGAGTCTCTCATAGGTACAAAGAGTCATAGAGTCATTGAGTCATAGAGACTCTCAGAGTCTTAGTATCTCTCATAGAGTCATGGAGTCATAGAGTCTCTCATAAAGTCATAGAGTCATAGTGTCTCTCACAGAGTCATGGAGTCATAGAGTCTCTCATCAAGTAGTAGAGTCTCTCATGGAGTCCTAGAGCCACAGAGTCATTAAGTCTCTCATAGATTCATATAGTCATAGAGTCTCTCTTAGAGGCATAGAGTCTCTCTTAGAGTCATCAAGTCTCTAATTGAGTCATAGTGTCACAGAGTCCTACAGTCGCTCATACTGTCATACAGTCATAGAGTCTCTCATTGAGTCAGAGTCTCTCCTTGAGTCATAAAGTCATAGAGTCCCTCACAGAGTCAGTCGTGGAGTCATAGGTTCAGAAAGTCATAGAGTCATGCAGTCATAGAGTCACACAGTCATAAAGTAAATCATAGAGTTATACTGTCAGTCATAGAGTCATAGCATCATGGAGTCGTAGTGTCCGTCATAGAGTCTTAGAATCATTGATTCAAATACATAGAGTCATAGAGTCATAGTGTCAAAGAGTCAGTCATAGAGTCCTGGAGTCATAGAGTCCTGGAGTCATAGAGTCCTGGAGTCATAGAGTCATAGAGTCAACTACTCATTGACTCATAGAGTCAGTCATAGAGTCTTAGAGTCATTCATAGAATATGTCTTGGAGTCATAGAGTCAGTAATAGACTCAGTGAAACAGTAAGTCATAGAGTCATAGTATCATTGAGTCACAGAATCACTGAGTCACTCATAGAGTCATACAGTCAGTCACAGATTCAGTGAAAGAGTCAGTAGTAGAGACATACAATCATAGAGCCATAGAATCATAGAGTCATAGAGTCACAGAGTAGTTCACTGAGACAGTCATAGAGTCACAGAGTCATAGAATCGTAGAGTCATAGAGTCATAGAGACAGTCATAAAGTGATAGAGGCATAGAGCCATAGAGTCATAGAGTAATAGAGTCATAGTTTCATAGATTCATAGAGTCATAGTGATAGACTCATAGAGTCAGTCACAGAGTCATATGGTGATAGAGTTTGTCACAGAGTCACAGTCATAGAGTCATAGAGTGAGTCAAAGAGTCATTAAGCCATGGAGTCATAGAGTCACAGACTTATATAATCATACATTCATGTAGTTGTAGTGTCATAGAGTCTGAAATAGATTCATAGAGTCCTAGAGTCTGTCATAGAGTCAGTGTGACAGAAGTAGAGACATACAGTCTTAGAGTCAGACATAGAGTCAGTGTCACAGAGTCATGGACTCATAGAGTCATAGAGTCATAGAGTCACTGAGTCAATTAGAGTCGTAGAGTCATAGATTCATAGAGTCACTGAGTCATTGAGTCATAGTCAGAAATATAGAGTCAATATTAGAGTCAGATTCATCGAGTCAAAGAGTCAGTCATAGAGTCAGTCACAGAGTCACACGTAGATTCTGACACAGAGTGCTAGAGTAATAGAGTCATAGAGTCTTCGATTCAGTCAAAGAGTCATAGAGTCGTGGGGTCATTGAGTCAATCATAGAGTCATAGTGCCAGTCACAGAGCCATAGAGTGATATAGTAAGCCATACTGTCATGAGGGTATAGAGTCATAGAGTCAAAGAGTCATAGACTCGGTCATAGGGTCATAGATCTGTAGAATCAAAGGCATAGAGTCATAGAGTCAGTCATGGAGTCACAGCGTCAGTCATAGATTAGCAGTGTCAGTCATAGAGACAAAAAGTCATAGAGTCGTAGAGTCATACATTCAGTCATAGACTGGTAGTCATTGAGTCTGTCACAGAGTCAGTGGTAGAGTCATAGAGCCAGTCATAGAGTGATTGAGACATAGAGTCATAGAGTTAGTCAATGAGTCAGTCTTAGAGTCCTAGATTCATAGAGTCATAGTCATATTGTCATAAAGTCATAGAGTCAGCCATAGAGTCAGTAATAGGGTCAGGGAATCATAGAGTCAATGTGTCATGCAGTTATAGAGTAAAAGATTCATAGTGTCATATTGTCAGTCATGGAGTCTGTGATATATTCAGTCACAGAGTCATAGAGTCAGAAAGTCGTACACTCATAGAGTCATAGAGTCAGTCTAGGAGTCATGGAGACATAGATTCATAGAGTCCTAGAGTCAAAGAGTCAGTCATGGAGTCAGACATAATATTGGGCATTGAGTCAGTCATAGAGACATAGAGTAATAGACCCATAGAGGCACAGAGTCAGTGAAAGAGTCATAGATTCTTAGAGTCATAGTGTCAGTCATAGATTCATATAGTCAGTCCTAAAGTCCTAGAGTCATAGTCAGCCATAGAGTCATAGCATGATAGAGTCAGTCACAGAGTCAGTCATAGAGTCATAGACTCAGTCCTAGAGTCACAGAGGCATTGAGTTCCTCATAGAGTCTTAGAGTAATAGAGTCAAAGTCACAGAGTCACAGAATCATAGAGAGAGTCATAGGTTCATTGAGTCAGTGTCATAGAGTCATAGAGTAATAGAGTCAGTAACAGTGTCATAGAGTCACAGTGTCAATCATAGAGTCACAGAGTCATAGCATCATAATGTCATGGTATCAGTCATAGAGTCGTAGTGTCATAGAGGCAGTCATAGACATACAGTTTCCTAGCGTCATGGAGTCATAGAGTCTGTAATAGAGTCAGTCGTAGAGTCACAGAGTCATAGAGTCAGTCATAGAGTCAGTCATATTGTCAGAGTCATAGGGTCACAGAGTCAGTCATAGAGTCATGGAGTCTGTCATAGAGTCATTGAGTCGGTTATATAGACATAGATTCATGGAGCCATAGAGTCATAGATTTAAAGACATAGAGTCACTCATAGTCAGTCATACACTCATAGATTCAGTCATAGACTCATAGAATATTTTAGTCATAGAGTCATATTGTCATTGAGGCAGTCATTGAGACATAGATTTCTAGAGTCATGGAGTCATAGTGTCATAGACTCAGTCGTTGAGTCTTAGAGTCAAAAAGTCAGTCAGAGTCAGTCATAGAGTCATAGAATCATAGGGTCACAGAGTAGTTGAGTCATAAAGTCTTAGATTCAGTCGTAGAGTAATATTGTCATTGAGTCATAGAGGCTTAGAGTCACAGAGCCATAGAGTCCTAGAGTCAGTCACAGAGTATAGAGTTTTCGAATATTTCAAAGAGTCATAGAATTATAGAGTCATAGAGTCAGAAATAGAGTCATAGATTCATTGAGTCAGTCATAGTGTCATATTTTAATAGCGTCATACAGTCAGAGTCTATCATAGACTCGCTGAGTCACAGAATCAAAGAGTCATAGAATTAGAGTCATAGAGTCAGAAATAGTGTCATAGATTCAATGAGTCAGTCAAAGTGTCATAGGTTCATAGAGTCATAGAGACAGAGAGTCTGAGAGTCATAGAGTCATAAATTCATAGTCTCAGAGAGTCAGAGAATCAGTCAAAGATTCTCAGTCATAGAGTCATAGAATGATTCATAGAATCTGTCAAAGAGTCATGGAGACATAGAATCATAGAGTCATACAGTCATAGAGACATAGACTCAGTCATAGAGTATGATTGGCATAGAGTAAGCCATAGTGTCTTTGTGTCCTAGTGTCAGAGAGTCATTAAGTCATAGAGTCATAGAGTCAGTCATAGATTTATAGAGTCATAGAGTCACAGTGTCATCGAGTCATAAAGTCAAAGATTCAGTCGCAGAGTCATAGAGTCATAGAGTCACAGAGTCAGTCATAGAGTCAGTCACAGAGTAACTGATTCATAGAAGCAGATTCATAGATTCATAGAGTCATAGATTCATGGTGTCATAGAGTTAATTATAGAGTCAGTCATAGAGTCAGTCACAGAGTAATAGAGTTATAGAATCATGGAATCATGGAGTCATCGTGTCATAGGATCAGTCATTAAGTAATAGATTCTTAGAGCCATAGGGTCAGTCATAGAGTCATAGAATCATAGAGTCACTCGGTCTTAGAGTCGTAGCTATAGAGTGATAGAGTCAGTCAGTGAGTGACAGAGACATACAGTAATTGACTCATAGTGTCATAGAGTCATACAGTCATAGATTCAATCATAGGGCCATAGTGACATGGAGTCATAGTGTCATAGTCATACAATCATAGAGTAATAGAGGCATAGTGTCGTAGAGTCAGTCATGGAGTCAACCACAGAGTCATAGAGTCATAGAGTCACTGAGAGTAAAATAGAATCACAGAGTCGTAAAATCAGTCATAGAGTCATTGATTCATAGAATCATAGTGTCAGTCATAGAGTCAGTCATATTCAAACATAGTCAGTCATTGAGACATAGAGTCATAGAGTCAATCAAGGAGTCAGTCATGGAGTAAGTCAGAGTCAGTCATAGAAAATACAGTCAGAGAGACATAGAGTCAGTCATAGACTCACAGAGTCATAGAGTCATAGAGTCAGTCATAGCGTCATAGAGTCAGTCATACAGTCAAACAAAGAGTGTCATTGAGACAAATGGAGTTGTAGAGTCATAGATTCAACGTCACTGAGTCAGTCGTAGATTCAGATGGAGTTTCTCATAGAGACATAGGGTCAGTGAGTCACAGAGTCAGTGACTGAATCACAGAGTCATAGAGTTAGTGATAGAGTCCTAGAGTCCATCATAGACACAGTCATGGAGTCTGACAGTGTGTGTCATTGAGACGTATACTCACAGAGTAATAGAGTCATAGATTCATCGTCATAGTGTAAGTCATATAGTTAGTCATAATGTCACAGATTCAGTCATAGAGTCATAGATTCGTAGAGACAGAGTCATAGAGTCTGCCATAGAGTCATAGAGTCATAGTGTCACAGAATCTTAGAGTCAGTCATATAGTCAGAGTGTCTTAGAGTCTGTCATAGAGTCATCATAATATGATTGAGTCATACATTCACGGACTCTTAAAGACATAGAGCCATAGAGCCATAGAGTATGTCATAGAGTCACAGAATCTTATTGTCATAGACTCATGGAGTCAGTCATGGAGCCATGTAGACATACTTGCATGTAGTGATAAAGTCATAGTGTCATAGAGTCGGTCATAGAGTCATTCATAGAGTCATACAGTCATAGAGTCATAGAGTCATATAGACATACTTTCATATATTCATGGAGCCATAACGTCATAAAGAGAGTCATGGAGTCAGTCATAGAGTCAGTCATAGCGTAATAGTTCCATAGAGTCATAGAGTCAGCCATAGATACAATGAGTCAAAGAGTCATAGAGTCATAGAGTGATATCGTCATAGTCGTAATGTCATAGAGTCATGGACGCAGTCATAGATTCAGTCATAGAGTGGTCGAGTCATAGAGTCAGACGTAGTCTGTCACAGATTAATAGTGTCATGGAGTCTTAGAGTCATAGAGACACAGAGTCAGAAATAGAGTCATAGAGTCTTAGAGTCAGTCAAAGAATCATAGAGTGATAGAGTTGTAGAGTCATACAATCATAGAGTCATAGAGTCATGATTAATAGATTCAGCCATAGAGTCAGTCATAGAGTTATAGAGTCATGGAGTCATAGGATCAATCATAGTGTAATTAAGTCTTAGAGAAAGTCATAGAGTCATAGGGTCATAGAATTCTAGAATTTTAGATTCCTAGAGTCGTAGAGACATTCAGAGAGGCATGTAGTCATGGAGACATAGTGTCATAGATTCACAGTGTCATAAAGTCATGGATTCGTAGAGTCAGTCAAGGAGTCCTAGAGTCATAGAGTACTAGAGTCATATAGTCATAGAGTCAGTCGTGGAGACAGTCTCTGAGTCGGTCATAGAGTCGCAGAGACATAGAGTCATAGAATCATAGAGTCATAGAGTCAGAAATAGTGTAATAGAGACATACAGGCAGTCATAGAGTCATACAGCCATAGAGACATTCATAGAGTCAGTCATAGAGTCATTATGCCATGGAGTCAGTGATAGAGTCAGACATAGATTCACAGCGTCAGCCATAGATTCACTGAGAGAGTCATAGATTCAAGGGTCATAGAGTCATAGACTCATTGAATCTTAGAGTCATTGACTCAGTCATAGAGTCATAGAGTCATGGAGTCATAGAGTAAAAGAGTCATAGATTCATGGAGTCGCAGAGTCATAGAGTCATAGAGTCGGAGACTCAGTCATTGAGTCATAGAGTCATATTCAGTCATAGGGTCAGTCATAGAGTCATAGAGTCATTGATTCATTTGAGTCATAGAGTCACAGAGTCATTGTGTCCGTCATAGAATCATAGAGTCAGTCACAGAGTCATAGATTCATAAAATCAGGCATAGAGTCATTGAGTCAGTCATAGACACAAAGAGTCATAGAGACTTAGAGTCTGAGATTCAATGTCAGAGAGACAGTCATATAGTCAGTCACACTCTCATAGAGTCAGTCATATATTCATTGAGTCATAGAGTCATAGAGTAAGTCATAGAGGCAGTTATAGACTCATAGAGTCATAGCATCATAGTGCCATAGAGTCATAGATTCGTAGTCAGTCACAGAGTCATAGAATCATAGAGTCATAGAGTGAAACAGTCATAGAGTCAGAAATAGAGTTATAGAGTACTAGAGTCAGTCACAGTCAGTGCCATGGAGGGATAGAGTCATAGAGTCCAAGAGTCATACAGTCATAGACTCAGTCATAGATTCATAGTCATACAGTCATAGAGTCATAGAGTGAGTCAACGAGTCAGTCGTACAGTCATAGATACATAGACTCAGAGAGTCGTAGAGACACACAGTCGTAGTGTAATAGTCATAGAGAAAGTCATGGAGTCCTAGCGTCATTGTGTTATTGAGTCATAGAGTCATAGAATCATAGTCATACAGTCATAGAGTCATAGAATCATAGTGTCATGGAGTTATAGAGTCATGAGTCAGTCATAGAGTCATAGAGTTATAGTGTCTTAGAGTCATGGAGTCATAGAGTCGGTCATAGAGTCATAAAGTCATAGATTCAGAGATCAGTCATAGAGTCATTGAGTCATTGAGTCATCAAGTCAGAGATCAGCCATAGAGTCATAGAGTCAGTGAGTCACAGAGTCATTCTTAGAGTCAATCATAGACAGTCATACAGTCACAGAGTCAGTCATAGTTTCATAGAGTCATGGAGTCTTGGAGTCATAAAATCTGTTTAAGTGTCAGAGTCATTGAATCACAGAGTGATAGAGTCACGGAGGGGTAGAGTCGTAGAGTGATAGAGTCATAGTGTGGCAAAGTCATATACTGGTAGAGTCATAGAGTGTTAGATTCATAGAGTGGTAGTGTCATAGAGTCATTGAATCACAGAGTAACAGAGTCATAGAGTCAGTAAATCATAGTGTCATAGAGTCGGTCATGGAGTCTTTTACACAGTCAGATGCAGAGTCAAAGGGTTGTAGAGTCATAGTGTTAGAGAGTGAGTCAAAGAGTCATAGAGCTGTAGAGTCAAGGAGTCATACAGTCAGGCATATAGCCATATATTTATAGAGTCATCAGGTAATGGAGTCATAGGATTCGTCATAGAGTCATTGAGTCTTACAGTCCGTCGTAGAGTCATAGAGTCATATAGTCAGTCTTAGAGTCGTAGTGTCAGTCATAGATTCACAGAGTCAGTCATAGACTCATAGATGCATACACTCATATACTCATAGTCTCATAGAGGCAGAAATAGAGTCATAGAAGCTTAGAGTCAGTCAGAGACATAGAGTCATAGAGCCTTAGAGTCATAGATACAGAGTCAGTCATAGTGTCATAGATTCATAGAGTCATAGTCATAGAGTCAATCATAGTGTTATAGTCATAGATTCATAGAGTAATAGAGTCATATAGCCATAGAGTCAGACATAGAGTCATAGAATCAGAGTCAGTCACAGAGTCAGTCATTGAGTCACAGAGTCAGTCATTGAGTCATAAAGTCATAGAGACTTAGAGTCATAGTCATAGTGTCCTAGAGTCATAGAGTCACTCCCAGAGCCAGTAATAGAGTCAGAGAGTCATAGAGTTATAGAGACGGAGTGCTACAGAATCACGGACAGAGTCAGTAATAGATTCATAGTGTCATACACTCTTATAGGCAGAGAGTCATTGAGTCAATCATAGTCATACAGTAATAGAGTAATAGAATCATAGGTTCAGTGAGTCAGTCATAGATGAATCATAGAGTCAGACACTGATTAAGTCACAGAGTCTTAGAGTCAGTCACTGAGTCATAGAGTCCTTCATAGAGTCATAGAGTCAGTCAAAAAGTTTTACAGTTATAGAGTCATAGAGTCATTCACTGAGTCATAGTCATAAAGTCACAGAGTCTTAGAGTCAGTCGTAGTGTCCTAGAGTCTTAGGGACATAATTTCATAGAGTCAGTCATAGATTCAGTCGTAGTGTCAAGGAGTCATATAGTCATAGAGTCATAGAGTACGTCATAAAGTCGTAGAGTCATAGAGTCATATGGTCATAGAGTCAGTCACTGAGACACAGAGTCATAGAGTCATAGAGTCGGAAATAGAGTCATAGAGTCAGTCATAGAATTGTGGAGTCATTGAGTCATATAGTCAGTCATAGAGTAATAATTTCATAGAGTCATAGGGTCATAGAATCAGTCATACATTCATAGAGTCATAGATTCAGTCATAAAGACAGTCATAGAGGCAGTCGTAGAGTCATAGAGTCATAGAGTATTACAGTATTAGAGTACTAGAATCATAGAGTCAGTCATAGAGTCATAAAGACATGGAGTCTATCATAGAGTCATAGAGTCAGTCATGGAGACACATCGTCAGTCATAGAGTGATAGAGTAATTCATTGAGTCAGACAAAGAGTCTTAGAGTCAGAGAGTAAGTCATAGAGTGACAGAGTCATAGAGTCTGTCATAGAGACAGTCATAGTGTCACAGAGTCTTAGAGTAAGAGATTCATAGTGTTATAGAGTCAGTCATAGAGTCATTGAGGTGGTTGTCCTCCTCTACTCGGCTCTTGTGACTCCAGCCCCAGCTGGAGTACTGCATCCAGGACTGGGATCCCCAGCATAAGAAAGACGTGGAGCTCTTGGAATTAGTCCTGAGGAGGGCAACTAAGTTGCTCAGAGGGCTGGAGAACCTCTCCTATGAGGAAAGGTTGAGGGAACGGGGCTTGTTTAGTCTGGGGTAGAGAAGGCTCCAGAGAGAACTCACTGTGGCCTTCCAGTACTTGAAGGGAGCGTATTAACAGGAGGGAGAACGATTGTTCACGAGGGTGGATAGTGATAGGACGAGGGGGAATGGTTTTAAACTGAGACAAGGGAGAGGTAGGTTAGATATTAGGAGGAAGTATTTCACAGAGAGGGTGGTGACGCACTGGAACAGGTTGCCCAGGGGGGTTGTGGATGCCCCGTCCCTGGAGGTGTTCAAGGCCAGGCTGGATGTGGCTCTGGGCAGCCTGGTCAAGAGGTTGGTGACCCTGCAATCAGAAGGGGGGTCAAAACTTGATGACCTTTGAGGCTCTTTTCAACCCAGATGATTCCACGATTCTATGATAGAGTAATAGAGTCACAGATTCATCGAGTCACAGAGTCATAGAGTCGTACCGTCAGTCATGGAGTCATGGAGACGTGCAGTCATAGAGTCATGGAGTCATAGTGTCATAGAGTCAGACATGGAGTCAGTCACTGAGTCAGCCATACAGTCATAGATTCATAGAGTAATATAGTCATAGAGTCATAGAGACATAGAATCATAGAGTCAGACATAGAGTCATAGAGTCAGTCATAGAGTCATGGAGTCTTTGAGTCAGGCATAGAGGAGTCATGGAGTCATAGAGTCATGGAGACGTAGAGTCATATATTCAGTCATAGACTCGTAGAGTCATAGAGTCAGTCATAAAGTCAGCCATTGTGTCATAAAATCATAGAGTCATAGACTCATAGAATCACAGTATCATAGAGTCAGCAGTAGACTCATAGAGATATAGAGTCATAGAGGCATAGAGTCCATCATAGAGTCATAGTCACTGAGTCATATAGTCATAGTGTCAGTCATAGAGTCACAGAGGGAGTCATAGGTTCACAGAGACAGTCATAGAGTCATAGATTCACAGAGTCATAGAGTAATAGTGTCACAGATTCAGTCCTGAAGTCAGTCATGTACTCAGTCGTAGACTCATAGAGTCAGAAAAATAGTCATAGATTCACAGAGTCAATCATAGAGTCCTAGAATAAAAGAGTAATAGAGTCATAGAGTCATAGAGTTAGTCATAGGTACAAAGAGTCATGGAGTCATATAGTCAGAGAGTCACAGAGTCATTGATTCGGTCATAGAGAGACAGGGTCATTGAGTCATACTGTCATAGAGTCATAGGTTTAGTCAAAGAGTCATAGAGACGTAGAGTCAGCCATAGAGTCATAAAGAGTAATAGAATAATGGAGTCATTGAGTCAGAAATAGTCATATAGTCATAGAGTCAGGCATAGTGTCATGGAGTCATGGAGTCACTGAGTCCTCGAGTCAGAGAGTCATATATTCATAGAGTCTTAGAGTCATAGAGTCAGGCATAGATTCATGGATTCATAGAGTCATAGAGTCATTGAGTGAGTCATAGAGTCAGTCATAGAGTAATAGACTCATAGAGTAAGTCATAGAGTTGTCAAGTCATAGAGTAATAGAGACATAGAGTCAGTCATAGAATCACAGAGTCGTAGATTCATAGAGTCCGAGTCCTAGAGTCATAGAGTCACAGAGTCATACAGTCATACAGTTACAGATTCAAAGAGAAATAGTGTCATGTGACTCATGTCAACCTTGACCTGAACCCCAAGCTTAAAAGAGCTCTAAAGATAATTATATTAATCCACAATGTAAGTCTCAGTCTAACCCTTAACCTGGTGCTAAAAATGTATCTAACCCTAAATGTAGCAATGAAAATAATACCAAGAATTTACAGTAAAAGTGACATGAGCTCTAATTGTAATGCAAGAAACAGTCATTAAAGTGAAGGTAATCTTAACCCAGAAAGTAACATTAATCATAACCCTAATGACCCTAACAAAAATTACTATACCTTTGCCCTGAAAATCTGCGAAAACTGATCCGGATAAGTCACCACAGAAGTAATGCTAGCAGTAATCTGAATCCTGAAGGTAACAGAGAAGAGGCACAGGCAGTGCGTACCCCCACTGTGTGCCATGGCACCACAGAGGGCTCCCAGGGGATCTCAGTGCTCCCTGCACAACTCTAGGGCTGCCCCATGAGGGGCAGCTGTGAGGCACCTGTTCCTTCTACGCAGGTGAATGAAATGTTTTAGATCTGTAAACTTGGGTAGAAAACTGCAGTTTGCATTAATCTTTGTGGAAGCAATGTAGTGGTCCACATGAAACTCAAAACTGCAGCTTTGTGCAGTGACTGCCTGTAGATTTGCTAGGGCCTAAATTTACCCATTTTATTGCATTAAAAAAACCAGCAAGAATAAAACGTGTAGTGCAGGAAAGACATTTATAAACAAATACATTCAAATATGAACAAGACCGAATGAGAGAACATTAATGTGGCCCTGTGATTTCTGCTAACGCACCTTCATTTCATTACTGTTAAATTTGCTCAATAGTTCAATTTCAGGGCATGAATATTTAAAAACAATCTAATGGAGGTTGGCAAAAAGAAAAAGAAAAAAAAAAAAGAAAAGCATGACACCATCAATGATTTTTTTCAACTGATGTTCATAAGGTTCTCAACGAGCAGCCTGACCTGGTACATAGCGTCCTGGGGCTTGATGGGACTGCAGGAGGGTACGCTGGAAAGCCTTTGAGGAGCCCTGGAGCATGCCAAGGGAGTTCAGAGAGTATTGCATTGTGTCTGAGAGTCGGGTCTGGCATTCTGGGAAGCCTCTCACGCAGTGAGAAGCCTCTAGGGCACGCCAAGGGGCACGGACAGGCTCTGGGAGTTCGCAGGGGAGCCCGAGAGTCCATTGGGTGACACGCTCCATAGCTCTGGGGCACATCTGGGCCTCTGTAGAGGTGGCTGCGGGGCCCTGAAAAATCTCTGGGGCACATGAGAGTGCCACTGGGTTGCGCAGGAGTGTTCCTGGCTGCCCCGAGGTCGAGCGGGGAGCCCTTGGAGACCCCTTGGGAAGGCTCTATGGGGCCCTAGAGCGTAGGACTGCCTTGTCTTGCTGGCAGCTGATTGGCTGGGAGGTGATTCCCCTGGTGTAATTAATTAAATTACTTAATAGTGCTCTTCAACATTCATCACAGGTTTGTTTTATTCCAAGGTACTGCTGTCATGCAGCTGCTGCAGTGTTGCTGAGATATGTTGAGTTCATTCAAAATTCCACTGATGCTCCTAAAGCAGCCGAGGTGTGCTTCCAGAGGAGTGTGAAAACAGCTGTGAGAGATTGAGCACTGAACCAAATCTGGAACTGATAATAGCAGAGATATCAAGAGTAGTATTGAAGATGGCAGATTGCATTTCCCTAAAGATAAATTTCACCAGGCTTCATTGATACGTATGTTGAAGTGCCAACCAGTACGTTTATTTCCGTGTGACAGACCTTATATACCATTCAGAGCATTATTAAGAAAATCAATAGTTTGGACAGAGAAGTGCGTTACAGTTCGGTGCAGAACTTGAAGTGTAGAATGTGGTCCAAGTGAATTGTGGGAGGAGGTGTTTTTGCACAGTTACATCAGAGTCTGTGTTTGATTCAGACACATTAAGTGGCTGTAGCGATAAGCAGGACTAACATGATGGAAATAGCGTTACAAAAGGTGGAAGGAAAATACAGCGCTCACCCGGATCGGAAGATTTGGGGCTCACAGGAAAAGGCTCCCACCAAGGAGGGATCTCCAGAAAGAGATCCTTCCTCAGGGGCAGTCAGCCCTTAAAGGAGGCCTAAGAGGGGTGGAGCCAGGCTCCACCCCTTCAGGTTGCACAGGTGAATTGCCTTCACCTGTGCTCCCAGGGCTGACTGGGTCTTTCCTCCAGGTGCTCAATCAGTGGTTCAGGCCATGACTCAGCAGTTCCCATACACTCCACCCCTTCATGGCATGAACCAATGAAGGAGTCAGCTGGAGGATGAGCCTTCCCTGATACAGGGATCCGACACACCGCGACGATTATGCAACTGCCCGTCGCAATGCAGGTTGACACAATGTGAGACGATTGATGATTGGTTCGTGGTTGAGGTTCATGTTGTCTTACAGGCCAGCGCTCGATGACATTACTGGAGGCATGCAGTTGTTTGGTGCAGGTCCATCTCATGCTCCATCAGTCCCACACAGGCCATCACTGGGTGTCGTGCTTGATCTCACAGCAACACTGGAACGCTCCGATGACATTTCGCTCCTTCCGGTGATCCTAGAGACTCAGAAGACTCACGGGGAGTAATACAGGTGTTTCAATGGTACCAAGACGGGGAGGTCTGCCTTCCATGGCAAGATACAGGCCGTATTCCTGTCCTGGGTCAACACTTCGGCTTGCACTGGGGCACGTCCCGGCCGTCTGTACCACACTCTTTGGCCAGATATCTGTGGCTGCATAACTATATTAGGTACCAAAGGGGGGGTCCTGATCTGCCATAAGGACATGATGATGGTCCCCTTAGCAATGAAGACCGGATTGTTGACCACAATGTCAGTAGGCCATGTACCAATCACTGGAGGGACTACCGAATCTCCCACCTCCAATAATCTCCCCCAAGGCGCGAGTAGGCCACACCACCTTGGTCCTACTTGCACCTTCCAAGGCCATTCTATTCTATGGGTACCGGGCTCTAGATTCTCAGGGGCAGGGAGCAGAAGGTTATTTTCATTGCCAGTTTGGGGTCTTGTTGGTGCCCGTAATTTGGATCCTAAGAGGGGAGGCCCATGTTGTCTGTAGCATCTTCAGGGCACTGGGTCTGCCATCTCTAGGCCTTTCATTCAGGTCCTTCAGGGTTTCCTAGAGTCTCTTTGTCCACCCCTGCAGGGACTGAGAGTCTGTCTTCAAAGCAGCCTTCAGGATGCCATTATAACGTTCAATGAGGCCCGCTCCCGTTGGATTATAAGGCAGATGAAATCGCCGTTCAATGTTGTTCTCCTCTGCCCAGCGCTGTATCATCGTGCCCGTGAAGTGTGTACCCTGGTCGCTCTCGATGACCTGTGGAGTCCCATATACCGCCATTAATTTGGTTAAAGTCTTGATGGTGTAGGCCTGGTTTGCTTTTGGTACTGGATAGGCCTGCATCAGTCCACTTGCGTGTCGACACAAGTTAAAGCATATCTGGCCCCCTCAGATCGTGGGAGAGGGCCTATATAATCAATTTGCCACCGCTGGAGAGGGTTATGTCCTCTGGCAAGGTGGGCAGTCGTCTCTGGCAAGGCTTTTGGTCTCATTCTTGAGCAAGCTTCGCAATTATGACATGCCTGGATGATATCTGACATAGTTATGGGCAGCCCCCATGCCTTTGCAGCTGCCCACATTGTCTTCTGTCCAGCATGTCGCAGCTTCTGGTGTAGCCAGTGGGCGATGTTCTCGGAAGGAGAGTTCTCAATCCAACGTACTCGAGCCAGCGCGTCGGCCTCATCATTTCCTGGTGACTGCAGGGGGTGATGTCCAGAAACGTGGTAGTTGCGTACGGTTCTATGTTTAATCACAGTCCATATGTCTAACCACATCTCCTTGCTCCAGATCGGTCGGGCGTGGATGGTCCAGTCTTGGGTGGCCCACTGTGCGATCCAAAGAGTGAGCCCACGATACACAGCCCAACTATCTGTGCAGATGTTCAGTGCACTGTCACCAGGTTCCTTGGTGATAACCATCCACACGGCTCGCAGTTCTGCCCACTGGCTACTTTGACCATCCCCCTCTTCAAACCAGATTGTGTCAGTGGAGGGATGGTATGCCACTGCTCTCCACTTGCTCGGGTTGCCTTTGCTGGACCCATCCGTATACCAGGCGTCTTCAGGAATGGGATATTTCCCCTCCTGAACAGGACTCTTCTCCGGTGGAGCGACCGTTGTTTCTTTCGGTGCATCGCAGTGATACGTCACTGGGCCTAAGATCTTTTGAAGTTCTTCTTTCAACAGTGATGAAGACAAACTGCTCCTCTGGCTGAGATAGGCGACCCATCGTGCCACTGTCTGTGCTTGGGCCACCCCTGTCTTAGGAAGGTGGGTCAGCTCTTTCACCCACCCCTCAATTGGCAAGGTGGTCTTAACTGTGACCACAGACGTTTGGGTTATTGGCTCTACCGCCTGTAATGCAGAGTAGGCAGCCAATAACTGTTTCTCGATCATGCTGTATCTTTCCTCCGTTCCGTGCCAGACCTGAGACCAGAACCCGATCAGGGTCCGAACAGAACTCTGGCATTGCCACAGGCCCCAGCCAAAGCCATCCTGAGTGACATGAACGTCCAATTCAGCTGGGAGGGTAGGATCAAATATACCCAGGGCCTGGGCTTGTTTAACAGCCAGTTTTGCCTGTTGGAAAGCCTCGTGTTCCGTTCTCCCCCAGTTCCATAGTTGCCCCTTCTTTGTGAGTCTATATAACGGCCTCAGCAGCTGTGCTAAATGAGGTATAAAGGAACGCCACTATCCCAATATACCCAAGAACTCCTGCAGCCGCTTTGGTGTCATAGGGACTGGGAATGCCTGAACCTTACCTATGACAGCACTGGGTAGTACTTGGGTCTTTCCTGACCAAACTACCCCCAGGAATTTCAGATAGGCCTGGACCCTGCACCTTCTGGGGGTTTATAGCCCATCCTTTTTCCTGCAGATAGGTAGTGAATGAATCTGCTGCCTGCCCTACTGCCTCCAGTGAGTCAGATGTCAACATGAGATCATCACTACAGTGATACAAGCTAACAGTATTAGGTTTTTCCCAATTTCCCAGGTCACACGCC
>NW_018364636.1:16503-19040 GCF_002078875.1 Numida meleagris | reverse complement strand
GTTTGGAGGTCCTCCATGGAGGACCATAAACCTGCGTGCACCGGAATATCAGCCTTATTAGGCCAAGTGATACGGCATGCCACCATCAGCCAATCTATTAAGGTATGATTCTCCTCATTATGTTGCACGGTGGCATACAGCCTTTGTCTAAGGACAGGGTGCGAGATAATGGATGCGAGCTTGGAAACCTCTGGTCCACTGACCACAACACTCTCTGCTCCTATGTCCCATAATCAGAGTAACCAAGCCAGTACACTTCCCCTTGGTTTCTGCCGAAATCGTTGCACCAAATCCATCAATTCAGACGCCCTATAGGGGCGAGCTGTTACATGGAGATGGGTTTGGGCAGGGGGCACCCCTGCTGGTCTATCCTGTATCTTTTTTGTTTTTTGAGTCATTACAGGTCAGATCTCCAAGGGATCCACCTCAAGTGGGGCTTCGAGATCCGATCTAGAGATTTTCCCTGTTGGATTACCCAGGTCTACTGGTTCAGGGCCCTGAATATTTTCCAATGCAATATTCCGTATTTTCTTTAAGGGGAAAGTTAGACTTGATTTTTTCCCTGTCAATAGGCGAAGCTCTTGCTCGAGTTTCTCAATGCGATCATGCAGTAGCTGGTTCTCGTTTTCTAGAGTATTATTTGAAAGTTCTGCACAATTTAGAGCCATTAAGAGGGGCCATGCCACAGTGGATGCAGCCAGTCGGCATTCCTTTGTAATCTGGATATCTTTATCTAATCCATAAAAATATTTTGCCATGCCAGATGGTGATTGGGAAATATCCCAACTATCCCGTAAGGGACCCCAGTTTTCAATTATGGCTGCCAGTTCATAAAAGGGTGAACCCAGAAATCCTGGGATGTGCCCCGGCAACGTTTTATCTAGAGGGACAATGTTCTCCCCCTTGGCTCACTTAAAGACATTCAAAAGGAAAGCCATTTCAATATTATGGCCTGCCTAGCTCGCCAAATGTAGCAATAAGCAGGACTAACGTGATGGAAATAGCGTTACAAAAGGTGGAAGGAAAATACAGCGCTCACCCGGATCGGAAGATTTGGGGCTCACAGGAAAAGGCTTCCACCAAGGAGGGATCTCCAGAAAGAGATCCTTCCTCAGGGGCAGTCAGCCCTTAAAGGAGGCCTAAGAGGGGTGGAGCCAGGCTCCACCCCTTCAGGTTGCACAGGTGAATTGCCTTCACCTGTGCTCCCAGGGCTGACTGGGTCTTTCCTCCAGGTGCTCAATCAGTGGTTCAGGCCATGACTCAGCAGTTCCCATACAGTGGCATGGATGGAAAACATCATGGGTTGTGGCAAAACAGAAAAGGTGTCATTGCTGTGGGAAGTATCATACGTGGGATTAAAAGGCTGAGACTGTGTTCATCTTACATAACACACAGACAAAAAATCTACCCAGAGATGGACAACTGCTTTATGTTCCCTAAGCCATAAGGGAGAGTGGCAAACAGAGTAATTCCTATACTGAGGACCATGTGTGTGATGCTCCACGCAGTTGCACAGTGGTTCTTTGCACTGAGAACATTGCTTGGAGTGATGTTCTTTCTTTATGCTTTGCTGGGAGTTATTCGTGCTCTGGGCAGGAGAATTCGCAGGGCTGGCCTGTGTGGTACTGTTGTGCTTCCAGTGACAGAAGAAGACTTGACATGCACGTTGCAGCCTGTAGGAATGTGGGATCCGTTCCTGTGTCCTCATGGCCATGGCACACGAGAGGAGGAAGCTTGGGTGTTTTTCACTCCACAAAGTTTGCTTGCAAGAGCTTTCCACGTGGAGAGAACGTTGTCCTTGCTTCCTTAGTGCTTCTCATTTTGTGTTGTTGCTGCAGCTGGCTAGGGAGCATCTCCATACCCTGTGCCCTTGTGCTTGGTCTCCAGCTTCAGCACGACGCCATCAATCCGATGATATGTTTTACTTTTAATTTTTTAACAGATATTCATAAGCATGTGCCACAGGTTCCTGGGGCTCTGAGAAGGTTTCTATGGTTTTCTGTGCCCTTTCTTAATTTTTTTTTTCCATTCCCTCTTTTTCTTCTCCTAACATTGTTTTCTTGTCCTGTTCTAAAAAGCAAGTGAGAGCGTAAGGCTGGGGACCGTGGTGCGGGCCGCGTGAATGGGATGGGAGTTGTTGTTTCCGCGGTCTGTGCTGCCACCGTGTGGTCAATCCGCGGCAGTGCCGCTGTCTCGGTTTTGTGCGGCAGGCAGCAGGACGCATGCGCGCAGGGACGCGGAAGTGGCGCGTGTCCGTTGCGGTCGCTCTGTGCAGTTAACCCGCCAATCTCTATTGTGGTTAGTCCTCCAGGCGACAGTGCGCATGCGCCTGAGAAGGTATAAGCGGCACCCGTTTCTCCGAGGTGCTGAGATGCGGGCTTGCAATCGGGGCTTAGACTGCTGGATCAGCGATATTCTACCCCCCGCTTCCAATCCAGGCTGTCCCTCGGCTAATCCCTCGGGTGGTTTAACGCCCGAGCCCGCCTAGGGACCACGGACCGCTTTTGCTGCCAGCCGCCCCTGCGCGCGCCGCGGCA
>NW_018364636.1:0-16458 GCF_002078875.1 Numida meleagris | reverse complement strand
GCACCGCGCACGCGCGCTAGCGCAGCGGTCCTCGCCGCTGCCACGCGTGGAAGAGGATTCGGAACCGCAGGCGCTCGAGGGCGGTGCGGGCATCTGTCTCGCCCCGCTGCCGCTTTCTGCACCGTCCCTCATCCGTTCCGCGCTCTCTTTCATCTCTGCCCACGTTCGGAGCCCCGGGAACGGACCGGCTCGGCTCATAGCTGCCCCCGAGCGCCTCGCGGCATCCGATCGGCTCATTGCCGCGGTGGAGTGACAGGCATCGCCGTCCACTCCCAGCCCTGCCCCGCCCCCCAGCCATTCAAAAGCGCGCTCGGCCGCGGTGGAAGCCAAGCATCTCGGCGATTGGTGGCGGTGTTGAGCAGCGGAGGCTGCGCAGCGTCCCTGGACTGGCAGGGAGTGGCTCCGGGGGCACCCGAAGCGGCACGCTGCCGACTTTCCTAGGAGCCGCTGAACGGGCTTTTCCAGCCGCCCCGTCCCGGGCGACCGAGCTCCTTCACGTCGCGGTGCCTCAGGGCTCCGGGCGCCCCGCCGCGCGCTGCAGGTAAGCACCACGCGCACGCGGCGCAGCCATGTTGCTCGGCGCGTGGCCGCGTCGGCAGGCGGTCCCGTGCCCGCGCGGGCGCTGCCTGCAGTACCGCCCGGCGGCCAGAGGAGGGCAGCAGAGACCGCGGAGCTGTCGTGGGGGAAGGCTGGGGTGGGGGTGGGGAGGAGCGACGCGAGAACCGCTCCGTGGCTCCGGAGGGAGACAGCAGCAATCGTAGAACGGAGCGGGAAGCGAGCAGGAAAACGCGTCGGGCGAGATTTGTAGGGCAGCAGAGAGCCGCGGAGCCGCTTCGGTGATGACTTGTGGAAACCATCTTGACAACCGGGGAATGTTATAAAGCAGGTATGCTTATTGCGGCACTGCACCCACACGCTGTGTGCAAGAGCGGTATCCCCATCTGAGCTTGCACATCGAAAGGCAGAAAACTTCAATATTTCAAGATCCAAGGCCTACATATTCATGGCATTCCCGAGGGAGGTACTATTACAATTAATTCCAAAAAATCATTATAATGTGCTCCACCTCAGAGTCACACCCCTTGAGCATGCGTGTACTCTTGACCTTGGCACGGTTGATGAGGGTGATCCAGCTTTGGCTGGTTTTCTTCAGGACGCAGTCTCCAGTTCCAACGACCAATCAGCAACTTCTGGGTTTCCTTGCTCCATTGACCGACATCCATCTTTTATTGTTTGTTTGAAACTGTATTCTACTCTTTCCTCCTTCAGGAGAATAGAGGGCTATAGGGTGCTGTGGGGTGATATGGGGCTGTTGGGGGCTACAGGGAGGGATGTGGAGCTATAGGAGATGGGTGGGGGCTGTAGGCGTGGATCTAGGGGTATATGGTGCTATGGGGTGGGCTATAGGGGATGTAGGGCTAGAAGGCTTTTCCTTCCTTTCCCTTTCTTTCCTGTAATTTCCCTTCCCACTTCTCCCCACATTTTCTTTCCCTTCCCTTTCCTTCTCTTCCCACTACACCCCATGTTTCCCTTCCCTTCCATTCCCTTCTGTATCTTGTTATTTTAGGAATACTTTAAGCATTGGCGTGCTTTACTGAGAACGTTTCTTCCCGCAGTCTATCATTTCATAGCAGGGTGGGTGAAACGCTAGTCATGGAAATTTAAATTAGAATAGAAATTGTATTGGAATAGAATATGATTGTTTTGTGGTCTTAAATCTGAAACGTGTTTTCTCCTTGGGCTTTAGGTACAGCAGTTGTTTAATAATGACTTTGGAGAAGTTTTCAGTATCCAGTCTGCTCATAAGGAAGAAAGAAGGTTTCTGGAGGACTTAATCATGAGTCAAGCTGCCGTCAAACCTCCACTTCCAGAAAGAAAGCATGTGAGGACATTGTGCATCTAATCATTAACGATGATGGGGACAGGCTGAGAGAGCTGGGGCTCTTCGGGCTGGAGAAGAGAAGGCTCTGGGGGGGACCTGATAGCAGCCTTCCAGTACCTGAAGGAGGCCTGCAGGAAAGCTGGGGAGGAACTTTTAATAAGGGCAGGTAGTGACACGACGAGAGGAAATGGCTTTAAACTGGAAGAGGGTAGAATTATACTAGGTATTGGGAAGAAATTCTGTACTGTGAGGGTGGTGAGACACTGGAACAGGTTGCCCGGTGAGGTTGTGAATGGCCCCTCCCTGGAAGCACTCAAGGCCAGGCTGGATGGGGCTTTGAGCAACCTGGTCTAGAGGGAAGTGTGCCTGCCTATAGCAGGGTTTGGAACTAGGTGATCACAAGGGTCTGGATTTTGTGTTCTTGTGCGGAGAATTTTGGGGACATGATTTACCACCACCGTAGCTAACACTGTGTGGGCAATTTTGACCTGCTTTGACTTGCCAGTGCTTTCCGTTGTCTCCACTTGCCTGGAATCTCCTTGAAATGTATGTTTAATCTGGAGACCTTTTCTTATTTTCTAGCTTTTGTGGCATAAAGAAGTGTGGAAAGGGGATGGAACAGCTTGTTCTAGATGCCATCTCCAAGCAATTGGAAGAGAATAAGGTCATCGGAAATAATCAGCATGGACTCACCAAGGGAAAATCGTGCTCGACCAAGCTCGTAACCTTCTGTGATGACATCACCAGCTGGATAGATATGGGGAGAGCAGCGGAAGTTGTCTACCTTGACTTCAGCAAGGCTTTTGACGCTGTCTGGCACAACATCCTGATAACGAAGCTGAGAAAGTGTGGGATAGATGAGTGGACGGTGAGGTGGGTTGAGAACTGGCTGACTGTCCGAGCTCAGAGGGTGGTGATCGGCGGTGCAGAGTCCGATGGGGGACCTGTGACCAGCAGTGTTCCCCAGGGGCGGTGCTGGGTCCGGTCTTGTTCAATATTTTCGTCAGTGACCTTGATGAGAAGATAGTGTCCACTCTCAGGTGGTCCACCAATGATACGAAGCTGGGAGGAGTGGCTGACACCTAGAAGGCTGTGCTGCCATTTGGTGAGACGCATGGGCAGCCACCACCTAGCATCTGCACCGTTCTCCCTCTGCACAAAGGAGGAGCAGCTCAGCAAGCTTGGTCTGGACCATCGAAGGGAACGTCCAAACATCTGGATTGTTTTCTTCTGTTTGTCTCACATCCTTCTGGAAAGAAAGCAGGAGGAGACGGAGGTCAGATTTGATCCCGTTGTGTGTGATGCTGAAGGCCAAGGGGCAGAAGCTGGTGCTTAGGCAGGGGAGAGGCTAGGCAAGCTGAGCATTGTAGAGCATCGAGATGAAAATAGAGCTCATTCTACGTGGCTGTTGAGCGCTTTGCAGGTATTGATCTTGTAGCGGGATCTGTCTGGCTGCAGGACCGTGGTTGGATACATTGATTCCAGCAGAAACTCAGTAAGCAGCGGTGACCTGTGCAAAGTGCTGATTGGAATGGACCTCTGCTGAGGTGAGTGGGGGCTCAATGTGTTGCTCCTTGTTCACGTTCAGTGCTAACAGGAAACTCGCGCATCATTTCTGTTTCAGCTGTCCCAGTGCTGCGATCCCTTGCTTCTGGGATGGGATATTTGAAAAATGATGCATGTGCTGAGCTCAAATCTGTCTTGCAGGAATCAAGCGTTGAGCCAAAAGAATGTTTGGGCCAGGTGACCGCAGAAGTCTGGCTGTTTTGGATGGTGGCAGCAGATGGAAGCAGGTGTTCTTGGGAGTGCTGAGCTTTTGCCGTAAGTCAGCTGTACTGTAGCAAGTACCATTAGGTTCTGAAATGCCTTTAAACATGCGCACTAGGTATCTGTGTCCTGCTATGCCATCGTTGTTTCTTTTTGCTGCAGGTGTTTTTACTCCCACATGGTGGGCTTGTTTGCTTGTAGAAGGAAAACTGTTATGTGTAGTTTTCACAGCAAACTTCTGTTATGATTTCTTGATGGTTTTAATCCAAAATATCAGCAGGAGTGTTGCAAGAAAGGGCCCTGGCAATGCTGGTAAGTTCCTACTCAGCTCTGCATGAGGGACCCCGCTGTGGAGGTAAGTGTTCAAGAAGCATTTAGATTTAGGTATAGTGTTGAGAAACATGGTTTAGTGGGGTTATTGGTGGTAGGTGGATGGTTGGACTGGATGATCTTGTAGGTCTTTTCCAACCTAGCTAATTCTATGATTCTATGATTCTAAGTGTAAATAAGGGAGCTCAGAATCGTCTCTTGCCAGCTTCACGTGCTGGATTTTGAGCTTCTGAAATGTGCTCCGTCTTTCTAAGGTGTTCCCTTCTGCTTTAAAGGAGAAGGGCCGCAAGGTGGTATTTCTCTTGCGGCTTGCAGCTGCACTCCTTGGCACAGAGGGCTCTCAGTCTTCAGCATGGTTTCCACGTGGCTGACTATTAGGCAGACCTAATGCGTGTCCCAAATACAGCCTTCCATTCCTGTAGTTTGACCAACGTTTTATTTTGAGGAGGAAGGAAAGAATGTGGTTGAATCAGAATGACATTTGAGTGCTAACACAGGGAGGTGAATGAGGGCCCCAGAAGCCAGCTTGGTGTGGTGGGAGCATTGTCCAGTGACAAGGTCGGGGGTAACACCTGCTGGCAGATGGGGACACTAGTGTTGTATTTAGGTGAGGAGAAAGTGAAACAAGATGAGTGAGCTGACTGCCAAGAGCTTCTGGGGGAGGCTTGGTGCCACTTTTGAATTTGATCTGATGAACTGCTTGTGTGCTGATGTCCAGGCAGGCTTTGAGGAGCAGAGTACATAGCAGGATATGTCGCGCAGGACTGGGGCTTGGACCAGGCCAAGTGGAATGCAATGGGCTTTGCTCTCGTTCTTAGTGCTTGTTTTTGCTCAGGAGGGCAGGCGGTGAAGCTCGTGAACGAATGGCTGCAGATGGGGTTTGCGGAGCAAGAGGTCCTGCAGGTCTTGCGTGACACCCGTGAAGCTGTAGCAAGGCTGCCTCAGTGTAAAACACCAGGAATGCACAGAGATCAGAAGGTCAGCTGTGGGCTCTAGTAGTGCCAGGGGGGATGTGCTTGCTCCTTTCTGTATGCGTTGTCTGCCTCATCTATGGCGGATGGGCTTTGAAAGCTGCTGCCATGTTTCTTTTGTCAGGAAAAGTGAATATAAACACTTTTCTCTGTTGAAAGGTTTAAAACAAGAGCCTCTCCTTGCAACTAGCTGTATGTTTATCATCTCTAGATGTGCTTGAGAAACACAGCTGTTTGACTGCTTGTGTTTTTCACAGGAGATGTGCCAGAATATATCTGACGAATGATTTGCGGTGTCTTTCTGCCACCCAAAACACTACTGATAATGGAGCAGTCCAGAAAAAGTGTGCTGTCAATGCGTTTCCTGGACTCAGATGAAAAGGATGGTTGTAGAGCTGTTGGCCTTGGGGCAGGAGTTGTTAGCAGCGTTGGAGACTGGCCTATAATCTTTGGTGGTGAAAGTGGATGGTAAGGCTCCGTGTGCTTTGGTGGGAGCAGAGCGAGGCCAGCAGGGAAAGCTTTTGAACAATCCCACGCCTAGAATGAAACCAATGCAAAAAGACATTTCCTTTTCCTCTCAACTATCTCATAAAATAGCTGAAAATTATCCTCAGCCCAGAAGGAGGCTGAGGCGTGCTTGTGAAGTTGAGAAGTGCTTTGTGGATCAGGCTCTGTTTTGAGAGTACTCAGTGGCTGTTTTGAACTGCTGGCCATTGTTCTGTAGGAGCAAGAGAATACTGGTGTGCTAAGGAGAACGTGGTAGTGCAGGGGAGAAAAATCCTCTGGGTTTGGTTGCTTCCGTGTGTTTTAAGTGACTGCAATACCGCTGCTCGGTCAGTTTGAGTGTGCAGAACAAGGCTGATATCCTTTTTTAGGGAGTACTGGGAAAGGAGTCGTATGGATTTGAGAGCCAACGTTAAGTCAGCAGGCATCATGCAGGAGTTAGGGTAAGGGATGAGGCAAGGAAAGCTGGGGTAAGATGATGAGGTGTAGGAACAGGAACCTCTTCTGCTGATATTAACTGCTGCTGTTATCTTTTTTGATTAGGAATCCATGTTTTTGTTATACCGAACAAATTCATTGCGCAGCCTGTGAATGAATTCATTTGCACCTGTGAGTGTTTGATGTCCTTCTCTCCTTAGAGTTGCAATTGAAATGGATACTTGTGGTCTGATGTCCAGCCCGCTCCGACATGCTCAGATGAGCAAAGTTTGCAAGGCCTGGCTCTCGGTTGGTGAGCTGTGCCCAAGGTCAGCGAGTTGACTCTTCTTGGCTTGGAGAGATGTTTTCCAGTTGCATGTTGTATTATTTCAGTGGCATTGACCTCCTGAGCTCCAGCCATAAGTGGGGATCCAAGTGCTAACACAGAAGGGGTGGTTTAGCTAGATGCTAACTTTGACTGGAAATGCAGTGCCCAGGGCTGCACGCCCTTGGGCACTTGTGACAGTTGTGAGTGTAAGGAAAGGCATGTGGTGGGTGAGGGCTTTGGTGGGTGAGCATCACCCTGCTGAGGAGCAGGCAGCCGTTGTGTTTGCAGGCAGCCACATCCATGGGGATTGGAGGCTTTTTCAGCCTTGCAGCTCTTGGCTGTTGCTCTGAGAGTGGAGGTTCTTTCCCCGCGAGAACTACCAGCAGCAGGGATCCCGTGCATGGCCTCGGAGCCCTTTCAGGCAAACCAGGTGGATTAGTTTGTGGCCTGGGAGTGGTTTGGAGTTAAGGCAGCAGGCTTTGCCAAAAGCAGGACGACCTGTGAGTAGAGTGTCCAAGAGGTAGGAAGTGACCAACAGCTGGAGACAAGGGCACCTTAAGCAGCACTCTTGAGGGGAATTCTCACAGGATGGGAATCCTTATGGATGCCCTGTCCCTGGAGGCATTCAGGGCCAGGCTGGACATGGTCTGGGTAGCCTGGACGAGTGGTTGGCAACCCTGCACTCAGCAGGGAGGTTGAAACTCGATGATCTTTGAGGTCCTTTTCAACCCAGGCGATTCTCTGGTTCTGTGATTCTCTGGTTCTGTGATTCTCTGGTTCTGTGATTCTCTGGTTCTGTGATTCTCTGGTTCTGTGAAAAGGAGGAGGAAATGAGGTCATCATGGAAGCACAAAGGCAAAAATCCACTCAGGAAAGAAATTTGTAAAGCAGTCTGGGAGTCTTGGCGTTGTCCTGCACTCAGCAGAGCAGTTGTTGTCATGACTTGTCTCAGCACTTCCTGAGCATCCAGCCTGGCAGTTCGTGCTGAACGTTCATGGGAATCACCGCGGAGTCTCCCTCTCTTTCCTGGTCTTTTTCATGGTTCTGCTGAGGTTTCTTGCATACTGAAACAAAGTGTACCGGTTAGGCATGCGCTGCAGCCCGTGCTGAACTGTGTGGGGTAGAGAGTGCTTTCTGGAGCCCTTACCAGCCTCAGAGAATATGTGGTAGCAAATAACATTGAGACGATCAGAGGGAGCTGCTTCTTTGGGCGGTTTTTGTGTGTAGTCACTGCAACGCTCAATGGAGCGTGTTTTCCTCCAAACGACAGATTTTGCTGCAAAAGTGAATCGATTTTGAGAACACCTGCCTATGCCAGTGGATAAGTTGTGGTGGTTCTGAAGGAGTCTCTCAATCAGTACTGTGGTGCGTTAACAGAGGAAATATATGTATATGTTTCTTTTCTGTTTCAGCTTGTCACGCTTAGGCTGATGGCCATGGCATGCAACGAGATCAGCTGTGGGCCTGAGCTGGCATGGGCGGAGGTACAGTACGAAGCTGTGCTTGTCCTTTGTTCCCTGAGTTGAGGCAGCAGTGAGCCGCAGATCTGCTCTCCTGCTTCTCAAGAGAGAGAGAATCCTTCCAGATGTAGCGGTGTCACTGAGAAGCTGCCTCACAAGCTTTATTTCCTTGCTACGGGCATCTAGATGGCCATGAAAGAATAGTACAAGCAAAATCAGATCCGGCGTTAGAAACACGCAGAAGCATTTTTCCCCTCCTTCCGAGATTTTGTCACCCAAGGGCGTGTCATTGTCATCCTCAGCAAGGAGAGGAAGGTGGCACTTGTAGCGAAGCGAGGATTGGCTCAGTGGGCCAGCTGCTGTGCCCAGTCCGTGGCTGAGACCTCCAAGGGATAGGTTAGAGGAAGTGAGCGGATTGTTGCGCTCCTTTTTGGCAAGGCACTAGTGCAAGTGTGGCAAGTTGTTCAAACTGCTGGAGCTGTCTCGCTTGCGGTGTTTGCCCTCTTCTTTTTTTTGTCCCCTGAAATAACTGCAGAAACAATAAATATAGCGTGCTCCTGTTTGCCATCCGTGCTGGTTGAACTGCTGGAGAGAGCTTGCTTTGCGCTTGCAGTGGCGCAAGGTGTTTGCATCTTGTGAATTGCAGCTGTGGCTTTGGTTTCCCTCTTAGCGGTCTTCTGCCATCTTAAGCAACCGACCTCCTTGGAGAAAGAGTGCAGGAAGGAACGGGGCTAAAGGGGCAAGGGCAGCTGTCTGCGTCAGTGCCATTGCTGATTAGTGTGGGTAGAGGGAGATGCGTCATGGCATTGCCTGGCGATGCTGCTGCACAGCAGGCAGAGAAACAAGTGTTCTTAGAGTTGCAGTTCATTTTGAAATGCCCGCGATAAGGACTGAGTGCATTTCCTGCAGCTTTCTCTGCAGAGATGCTCGTCACCCAGAGGTCCTCCTCGTTTGTCCTCGGCTCCTCCCAACGGCCTGTGCTCTTTGTTTCAGACTGAGAACAAGAGGAAGCCCCTGGTGCTCGATGAGGAGTCACCTATCAATATTCCAGCCATTGCTGCCGCCCATGTGATTAAGGGCTACACTGCCCAGGCACCGGATGAGCTCTCCTTTGAGGTAAGTAGTTCAAGGCGTTCCTTGTTGTCATGTACTGAAGAGTACAATGTGTGCAGATTCAGAGAAGCTGTTTTGTGTGGCTGACTAAGGGCCATTTTCCTTCCTGTGGCTGTTGCACCGCACCACCCCTCCTGTGTTCATTTTCGAATTCAGGAGAGTGTGTTTTGGTCAGTTTGTGAACACTGAAGGGAGCTCTCGAGTTTCTACTGGGAAAGAAAACAAGCAGACGTGTGTCAGTACCCACGGGCACACACAGAAGGCTTGCAGTAAAAATGAGTTGAGCTGCGTGGGGGTATTTCCTAGTGTTTTACGCTGGCCCTGCTCACTTCTGCCTGCGGTTCAATTGCAACTCTTCCATACCCTTTGGCAGAGAGCCTGTTGCTTTTGAGACCCATTTTGTATGGAAGAGCTGTATTCTGTATGTTGTGGAATGTAGGGACTCTTCTACCTCCAAGTTCAATTTTACGATGGGCAACGTCTGCAGTGGTGCAGTTGCTCAGATGATTTTCACTCTTTTGCAGAGCAGAAGGCGGCAGTCATTTGAGCTTTGCTTTCGTCCCAGCTGTGCTGAAGCTGGGCTTGATGTTGCAATCTCTTGCAGGTGGGAGACATCGTGTGTGTCATCGACATGCCAGCAAAGGAGCTGTCCATCTGGTGGAGAGGCAAGCATGGGTTTCAGGTAGGTACCAGCTTCAGACGTGATAGCGCACCTTCAGTAAAGTCAGGCCTCTCAGCTTAGAGCTGCTCTGCCTGCATGGGGTTGCTTGTGGACGTAAACGGTTTCTGTGTGAGGGTGTCAGAGGACTTTCCCTTGTGCTCTGGACTTGGGCTAGTGCTGACAGCTGGTCTTCGTAGCAAATGGTCTCCTCACTTAACTTAGAAGCAAGAGCCTTCCCAGTATGAATCAGGTCACGGCCACTGGACCACGCCTTTGGAAACAGAGCAGCTAAGAGACATGTTTCAGTCTCTCCGATTTAGGGGTTTGTAGCATACTTGTCCTCTCCCTGCTCCACGCTCAGTCAGAAGTTGACCATCTCTGTGCCTTGTACAAACATGGAGATCAGAGCTATCTTTTGCAGGACCAGTTACTTGTTTTGCAGATCTTTTGGCTGCAGACATTTAAAAATTATTACTTTTATGCAGGCCATTTGGTGTGGGATAGTTTTATGGAGCGTCAGGCAAGCACGTTCCGAGGAAAATGTTCCATGGTCTTTGGTTCAGCAGCTCCGATCCTGAAAATGCTGTCTTCAATATTCCGTCTCTCTTGTTGTTCTTGTTACAGGTTGTGTTCTTCCCGAGTGAGTGTGTGGAACTGATTAAGGATGAAGTTCCCCAGTCCCTCATGGATTTGGTGCCAAAGCCAGGTACGTATGTTCCATTTGATGGTGCAGGGAAGTAACATGGAGTCTTTTTTGCATGCCTTCCGTGTTTAACAGCTCCTTTATACGTCCCACGTTGTACTCTGTGTTGATCATCCTTTATGCAGACCGTGCTGGCCCGTTGAGTCGGATAGTTGGTTCCCTACTATTTTTGTTGTCTGTTTTCTCTTTTTTGATGATGATCCTTATCTTCTGAGGTAGCTGATTTGATATGTTACAAACAGGTCTGGGAAAGGTTTGTTATGAAGTGGATAACAAAAGCCTGAATCTTGTTAGAAGTAATCCGTTGGAAACTATTGCCAAGTCCAGAGGCTGTCCCTGCTGAGCTTCCCTGGTGGTTGTTGCAGGCGTGCAACTGCAGTCAGAAAGACTCCTCTAGCAGAACACTAAGAAGGGTTGAGATGCATGGACTGCTGGAAGGCGTGTTGCAGCTGTTTCTGTAACCATCCCCTGCCATTCCTTTGCGCGCAGAGTTTGTGCTACCCTACCACTGCAGCATTCGACTCCCTCTTTGTTTTCTGCCGTGGGATGTTAGGGTACTTGTGTGGAGGCAGATGGCTCCAAGAGTCTCCGTTGGTTGCTGCAAAAGCAGGGAGGTGGAGGCAGCTGGAAGGAGTCAGAGAATGGCCTCCCTCCTGTGGTTAAGCATGTTGAATATTGGTTTGGTTGTGCTAGTGATGCACTTTATCAGAACTGTCTGGCTTCTCAAGAGGATCATGAATCCCCAAGTTGAGCAAGATAAGCATGAGGATTAAGCTTGCATTAAGCTTCATCAGAACGTGCAGAGATTTGGCCAAATGCTACTGTGTTTATTACTGGAGTTGGGAAAATGCGTTTCTGTGTGTAACTGTTGGTAATGTTCTTCCAGTTTTTACGTGCTCTGTAGATGGAGTTCTGCTTTGCCTTGTACAACTGAGCCAAACCTGAACTGAACTGGTTTCTTCCTGTTGTTGTGCAGTGTCAAAGAAACATGGCAAGATCATCACCTTCCTTCGTTCGCTCGTGAAGGCCCGCCCAAAGAAAGCGAAGCAGTGGGAGACGGTGAAGGACAGGGTGTTTGGGTGTGATCTGGCCGAGCATCTTCTCCACTCTGGCCAGGATGGTAAGGAACAGCCCATTCTTGGGATCCTCCTCTGGTGGGAATCTAAAGGCTCAAGAGAGATCACGTCTAGCAAGGGGCAGGTTGATACCCGTGTAGAAACGTGGGATGGGAGCTGATGACTGAGAGAGAAATGGATGGATATTTTTTGGAGGGAGAATTGAACTTCATGAGTGTGTATTCGTGTGGGGGCTGCGATGAGACTCACAGTGTCTCTGGCTTTGCCAGGCTTCCTTTCTGCAGGCTGATTGGCAGGCCCTGGCGTTTCTTGAAAGCGAGGAACACACCTCTGTCCGGTTTCCTCACCAGCTGCTGCCGTGACATCTGTGGCAGCTTTTTCCTCTAAGGAAGAGCTAAGCAGTAGGCCGTCTGGGCTTGCCGGCTGGCATGTAACAAGAGCACAGCCTGAAGCAGGACTTGAAGAAGCAGCTCAACTAACTGCTGACACTTGTTCTGTAGTCCCCCAGGTCCTGAAGAGCTGCGTGGAACTCATTGAGCAGCACGGCGTGGTGCGGGGGATATACCGGCTGTCCGGCGTCACCTCCAGGATCCAGAAGCTGCGGTAAGAGTGCTGCGACTGGCAGTCAGTTGTCAGACTAAGTGTGAGAAGGCCTTAGCAAAAAGAAAAGGTCTCCTTTTGGAAACTTCTCATCTAGCATGGCTCCCGTGGCGTTGGTGCCTGTTTCTGTTCTCCTGTCAATCAGGAACCCCTTTGTTTTCTTGACTGTCTTTTGTCTTGCTTTTTCCTTGGTCTCCTCTTTTTCTAACGCCTCTGCCCATTTTTGTGTCCTTCTCTGCAGCCAGGAATTTGAGTCTGAGCAGATTCCTGAGCTAACGGACGTCCGCGACGTTCACAGCGTGAGCTCCCTCTGCAAAATGTACTTCAGGGAGCTCCCGAGCCCTCTGCTGTGCGACCATCTGTATGAGAAGTTCTCGGTAAGCACAAGGCAGTGTCTTTCATTTCCCTCTTCCCTGGGCCTCTTGGCGTGGCCTGTCACGTACACGTACATCTGTGCAGCTTTTTTGGTCTTGTTTGTGTTTCAATTGGGGTTTTTGTAGGGATCCAAAGGGTGTGTCTGTAAAAGCAGCAGCTTCCTGCACACCAGATGCCCAGCTGGTGTTAGCGTGCTGCCATTGGGATGGATGGGTGGGAGGTGGGTGCAGCAGCGCCCCAGGCCTGAGGTCCTTTTTCTGTTGCCCCCTGAGGTTTACTGCTGAGTCTTTGCCCCATCCTGCATCCTACTGATGCCACTTTTGGTGGTCCCCGTAGGCGGTTATTTCCGTCTTAACAATGCTTGTAAGAATTCCCGCTGTTTTGCTGTTGCCCAACTATTTATAGAAGAGGAATGGGATTAAAAGCCAATGGTACTTGGAGATGAATGGCCACTGCAAGGAGCTGAGCTGCACAGTGAGGCCGTAAAGCGGCCAAACGCATGGAATCCTTGGCCTTGTTGGCATCAGCTGCATGCCAGTCTGTTGCGAAGATGCCTCCTGGAAGGCAGAGAGGCTCACAAAATCCGGCTCAGTGCTGAGCAACAGTGCATTGTCCCCATAGTTGCAGACCGTGTGGCAGATATGTATCCTGAGCTGCGTCTGAATCCCTTTCTGCATTGTTCCAGGAGGCTGTTTCTGCCGCTACAGATGAGGAGCGGCTGGTGAGAATGCAGGACATCCTCCAGCAGCTGCCCCCGCCTCATTACAGGTGAGTGCTGCGCGCAGTCTGTTGAGCTCAGGCCTGCTGCGTTTCCGAGGGAAGCGATGCGATTGCAGGTTTTGTCTTGCGCTAGCCACATGATGCCTGTGTTCAACTTTTCTTGTGGTTGCTCGCCGAAAAAAAAGGAGAGAATGAATGGAGGTTTGTTTTGTGAGTTGCAGCACGGCGTGCTCGTTGGTGCTGAATGTTTGCCTCTCTTGTTTTGCAGGACCCTGGAGTACCTGATGAGACACTTAGCTTGTCTGGCTGGGAGCTCCGCCGTCACAAATATGCACGCTAAGAACTTAGCAATCGTGTGGGCTCCAAACCTCTTAAGGTAAACTTTTTTTTTCCATTTCAACGCAACGCCTAGTTCCGTTCTCCAGAAAGTAACCATCTCACCTTTTACTCCTTGCAGTGTGCTCTTCTCTTGTGTGACTGTGTGGTCCCTTGTGTCATGCTTTGCTGAGATGTCATCTGTTCAGTGTCCCGAAAGTCTTGTGTGCCCGTGCAGTGAGGCACAATAGCTGACACGTGGCAAAGCCTTACCCAAGGGGCGCGCATCTTCCCAGCCTTCTGCCTGATGGCACTTTTCCTTCCCCTGCCTTTCCTTCAGATCACCACAGAGCGAGTCTGCCTGCGTCAGCGGAGGAGCTGCCTTCATGGAAGTGCAGACGCAGTCGGCCGTGGTGGAATTCATCCTGAACCACACGGATGTCCTCTTTGGCTCCAACTCCGCATCAGACGTCGGAGATGGAGCAGGTGAGTGTCTTCCTCTGTTAGCTTTGTCTTGATCAGACACCCTGAGCAAATCCAGACTTTCTCTGAGATCTTTGACATGTGCTTGTACTGTCGAGGAGACAGCAGCCTTCTGGGCTTAGCTAAGAGTATGGCATCCTGCCTATTGCTGGCTCCTGAGAACGTCCAAACGCAGACATGACAAGAAAACCGCCACTGTCATGATGACGTTTTGCATGAAGCTTGATTGAAGTGTGACAGTGAAGCTTTCTGACTTACCTGCCCCCATTTTCTAGGGTTGTTGTTGGCCTGCTTCAATGCAGGAAGCCGCTCTTAATCCTGAGGATGCCCTTTGCCATCAACATCCCTCTGAGAAAAGGGTTCTTTGGAGCTCATCTTCCAGTGGCTAGGATAACCAAGTCTTAGCAAAGTGCAAGAGGTCCCCAGGAGCTGCGATGGCTGTGCTGCTGCTTTCTGATCCTCCCTCTTACCGGTGGTTTTCCCTTCCAGGGCACGGTTCCTCATCGGGGCCCAAGTCTGCGGAGGTGTCTTCTCCTTGCACAAAGCTGCTCACACTGGAGGAGGCACAGGCACGGGCACGAGGCCGCAGCGGCTCTCCCATCATGACGGAGAGCAGGGAGATTGAAGTGGGAGAAGGCCCCGCAGCTTTACAGGGGCAATTCCACACAGTGATCGACTTTCCACATGAAAGGTACAGAGGACTTTCTTTTCCAGCACCTAGCGTAACTGTTTGGGTGGTGCTTTTTTCCCATTCTTTCTTTCTCCTGCAAAGAGCTAAATGCAGCTCTTGCGCCACGACTCACACCATTCCCTGTTTTCTCATTCCAGCAAATGTCCACCAAGGAAGACAAAGAACTCGCCAGCTGGCTGTTGGTGTTTGTGCTTCAGCCGGGGAAGACCATCCTCTGTGGCCAAGCGCAGACTGCAACGCAATCCCAGGGAGCCCTCGCCAACAGAAGTCACAGTCCTGGCAGGTAAGGGTGCAAATCCAGCTTTCAAGACAGAGCTTTTCAGCAAGATAGAATTCCTGCGTTCAGTGCGCTTGTATCTCCTTCTAGCGTTTAAGCCTGGACCTACCATCTTCCGTTAACCCCTGTCTTTCCTAAATGAGTCTCTTGTGAACTCAGTGTCTGCACCTGCTGGAGCGCACCTCTCTCATGCCTTTCCCCCAAGTAGGTTTTGACAGACAGTGTATGGGCACCACTACAATATGTCTCAGAACGTTTCCTTCTGATGCTTGTGAGGGCAGTAAGAATCCATTTCTAGCTGCGTGTTGCTTTTGTGTCAGAAGACACGCATTGAAACTACGTCCACGTGCTTTTCCACAAACATTCCCACAGAAAGAAGGCATCCAGCATCTTCATGTAGCTACCTAGACTCTGTCTTTGCAGCCCCTTCTGTACGTATTTTACTGTCGCTTTCCAAATTAAAAACGGCAACAATGCATTTTTGCAGAAAAACATACCACAAATCCTGAATGAGTCTGTCTGAGACAGTAAAGCGTATTAGCACTGCTGCAGGATAAAGGCTTTCTTGAAGGGCTTTGGAGTACGAACAAAAGAGGAAAAAAAAAATAACAGCACAACAGTTACCTCCAAGACAGTGGTACTGTTGCTAGAAGCCTAATAGCTTCTTCCTGCGGCCACTACATAACCAAATGTCAACCACTTTCCTAACGCAGCTTGTCACCGTCTCGGTTTTGTTTCCCTAGGGGGACGAGAAGACAGCGGGACTCTTGGCTCTGCTAACAGTGCAGAATCGCTTACCACTCTGCACGCTGTTGAAGGTAAGCCCAAATGTGGGTTCAAAACCAGGCAGTATGACGTGACTGCGTGCAGAAAATGAACAGCGCAGATGCCTGCCAGCCCTGCAGCAAAAGCTGGACTTGTGAAGGAAGCAGCAGCATGTTGCTTGAAGCCTGTTTGAAAAACAGCACCAAGCCATTGCCTCCTTGGACAGTGAAAGTTTGACACTAACCCCTGTGTGTCTACTCATTCGTAGGTGAATCGAGCCCTTTTCAACCCGGAAGAGCCAGAGCGAGTAGTGGTGCGCTGTGTGCTGCCGTCAGTGGAGAGCTGTCAGGGAGCATGAATCGCTGCCCTTCAGATGACAGCCTTCCACTTGGCGACAGTGATGGGGACAAGGAGGTCATCCACGTTTGTGCCCTCATTTCTCCCGGCTCTGCTGAAGACGCTGTCCAGAGCGTGCCAGAGGTGACAGTCTCTAGCCTGGAGTGTGACCCAACGTCTTCCCAGAGCAGCCCACCCCAAGCAGAGTCTGAGTGCTCCGACAGCAGCACCTCCCTGCAGGAGCAGGACAGCGTCCCTGTGGAGAAGCAGAGCCTCTTGGAGGAGGACGTGGAAGCAGGCAGCCAGTCCCAGACAGCGGGCAGCACCACGAGCTCTGAGCCAGTTTCTCTGTGATGAGAGAAGCTGAGTCTCTTCTTCGCTCTGGTCCTCTCATGCCCTCCTGCCTTCTAATGAATAAAGGCACACTTGTGCTCGATGGACACCTTGCCTGCATTCCGAGTCTTCATTCACAGGGATTGGGATGAACAGAAGAAAGAGCGAGGCACTTCGTCTTGCAGCAGCATGGCTTTGGGGCTTGTGCAGCAGCCTTGGCTGCTCCCTAACACCTGTCTCCTCCCGCAGCATCCATTCCTGGCTGCCACCTACGAGCTGGCCCTGCAGATCATCTCCAGACGGGTCGTCATCACACCGCGGCAGGAGGAGCTCACCCTGCCCCGCGGCAGG
>NW_018364635.1:35531-36723 GCF_002078875.1 Numida meleagris | reverse complement strand
AGTTGCATTATTTTAGGACTGCGGTTACTGCTAATGTTAATTTTACAGGGAAATGTCCAGATTAGTTTTAGTGGATTTTTAGGTTAAGGATATAACAGTGATTTTTTAGGAGCATTAGGGTTATAATTTAAGCTAGTTTTAGGATTAAGGTTACGGTTAGCTCAACGATATTTTCTTCAATTACAATTAGGGTTAAGGTTACTTAGAGAACTCCAGACATTGTTTTTATTGCTACATTGAACATTAGAGACATTTTTAACATCAGGTTAAGGGTTAGGTTTCAAGTTACATTGTGGGTTAATATAATTATCTCAACAGCTCCCATTAAGCTTAGGGTTGAGGTCAAGATTAACATTAACGCTGCCTCTCAGCCAATCCCAGTGAAGAAAAGAAGCAGGCCAAGGCAAAGGCAAGCAGAACCAACAGGCACAGGCTTAGGCAAACAGAACAGCCAAGGGACCACCAAGGCAAAGGCAAGGGCAAGGGCAGAGAAAACATCCAGGGAATGAAAACTAAAGGACAAGAAGAACGCGGCACGGAAGGCCCGGGCGAGGGCAAGGGCAATGAAAACACTCAACGAAAGCAAAGGAAGGAAAAGCAATGCAGACCAAGTCAAGGCAAAGCGAGGGCAAGGACAACCTCCAAGGGAAAGCCAAGGAAGAGGCAGAGAGGCAAAGAGAACTCAGGAGGAAAAGCACAGGCAGCCTTCAACGTACCCTAAAGCACAGTAACAAGCTCTGGGAGCACTATGTTGAGCCACGCTATGTCATGGGTAAACACTGGTAGGTGTACATTGCCCTTACCTGTATGGACAACCAGTTACCGGACAGACAAGTTGGGTTCTGACCCATTCCAGGAAATGCAGCTTTCCATTTCTTGCTGACTTCATGAAGCTCCACAGATCTCCATGCAGTTCTTACACCGCCCTTCTCCGCTACCGCCTATTGAGCACAACACGACAATGAAGGCTCTGCCCCAGACATGCAGGGGCTGCACCCGGTGCACATCGCTCTTACCGGCAGCACCGCAGTAAGATGCCTGGGACTGTGAGACACGACGATGCAAAGGAGTTTGGTCATTGGGGCACAATCAGGGCAGGTGGGGAAGTCTGTGTGCTCAGCAGCACTAGAAAAACTCACCAAGTGCGCCTGCCGGCATGATCCACGGGCTCTACCGCACCCATCACAGAGCC
>NW_018364635.1:0-32726 GCF_002078875.1 Numida meleagris | reverse complement strand
GCACGGAAGGGCCAGGCGAGGGCAAGAGTAAGGGCAAGGAGAACGCCGCACGGAAGGGCCAGGCGAGGGCAATGAAAATAGCCAGAGAAAGCAAAGGCAAGGAGAACACCGCAGGGAAAGGCCCAAGACAAGGAGAGCGTAAAAGCAGAAGGACAAGCAGCCTGTAGGGCACCCTGAAGCACATTAATGAGCTCTGGGAACACTAGGTTGAGCCATGCCATGTAACAACTAAGCACTGGTGGGTGTACATTGCCCTTACCTACTAGGGTGGCCAGTAAACTAAGTTGGGTCTGAGGGCCTTCCTTCTCCGAGCAAAGGAGTTCCAGAGCTGCTGAGCTAGCTTGAAAATGGTGCCCAGGAGATGGGAGGAAGAGGGGTAGGGGTGGTAGTGCTACAGTGTAGGTGTAGGGTCTGCAAGTGCAATGCCTTGATGTACTCTGAGTGAGTTGTACTCTGAGTTGTACTCTGGCCAATGTAGTCAGCATTATTAGAGGTTTGCTACAGTTAGGGTTGGGTTTTTAGGGTTTTAAAGAGGGTTTATACAGTAATGAATAGGGTAATTACAGTTACGGTTAGCATTATGTTAGTGTTGAGGTTAGGGTTATCTTTACGATTGAGATTACCGTTAATGTTACTTCTACAGTGACTTGTCTGGATTAGTTTAGACAGGTCAGAGGCAAGAAGAACACAGGAGGGAAAGGAGAAGCAGCCTGTAGGGAACCCTTTAGAACAGTAACGAGCTCTAGGAGCTCTGCATTGAACCACGCTATGTAATCTGTGAAAATTGGTAGGTGTACATCGCCCTTACCTGTATGGGCAACCAGTTACCAGACAGGCAAGTTGGGTTCTGGGCCGTTCCAGGAAATGCAGCTTTCCGTTTCTTGCTGACTTCACGAAGAGCCACAGATCTCCCTGCAGTTCTGGCACCACCCAGTAGCACTGCAGTTCTCCGCTGCCACCTGTTGAACACAACGCAATAATGAAGGCACTGCACCGCACCTGCAGGGGCTGCGCCCTGTGCACATTGCTCTTACCAGCAGCAGCAGAGTGAAACGCGACGATGCAAAGGAATTCAATCATTGGGGCAGCCGGGGAAGCCTGCGTGCTCAGCAGTTCTGATAAACTCACCGAGTACTCCGGTTGGGATGATCCACATCTGTCACAGAGCCTTCCTGTGCCAATCCCTGTATTTGGTAGACCGGGGACCTCACTTCGTTGTGCAGCTGAGTCCCACGGCTGCAGAGCTAGCTATTTAATGGGGGTCAGGGACAGGGGCTCAGGTACCATACAGATCAAGAAACTAATAGCATCCCCTGAGAACTGGGATAGAGATACCTGGGGTGATCCCAACTACAGTGGTCCAGAAGAGAACAATCCTTTTTTCTCTCTGTAAAAACAAAGAAAGTTTTAACATCTGGTGTTAAAACTGTAAGAACCATAGGACCCCAGGGTGGTCAGCCACTATGCGCTCTGAGGACTGCACCCTGGAGTCTGTTACCATTGACAAATTCGTAAGAGAGATAGGGGAGAGAACCAGGCAAAACAAGAACAGAACATCTGTGGTTAGTATTTTCCAGCGGCGAAGACTGTATTAGGCTGAGTGAGGACGAAGCCAATGGCTACTGGGGTCCAGGAGTTCTCTTAGGCTTAGGACCCAGCCGATGCACATCACTCTATCACCGGCCACATTGCTTATCAGGCCGGGAGAACAGACCCCGTGGAGTGAGGTGAGCCCCTCGTAACCCCCATTCAGTCTGTAAGCGAGCCTCCCGCAGCCATCGCTAAAGCTGTCCGCATACCAGCAACACATAAACAAAGGGCTCGTGATGTTCCATTACCTGCTCCAGTATGTTTTGCAGTGCTTAAACCACTAATTTGAAGAGTCCTGATAATCCTTAAACCCCATCAAGCTGTGAAATGGGATGAGATCAAAAGATACACAGAACGCAATTGAATACATGATCATGATGCACAGAATAGCCTTAAACAACTGTCTGCGTGGGTGGAATTAATGCATGGCACTGTTCGCTACAATCGTGAAATGTGCTGGGACAGCGTGGTAGCAGAGAAACCAAGTTCACAGGCCCAGGACAGAGGTAATAAGATGAAAAACATAAAAGACAGAACAGAGACTTAAGCAAAAGGCAATGAGCTTGAAGAAGTGTGCAAACATGTTCTCAAGAATACAAAAGCTGTTTATGGAAAAGGGTTTCAGCTCACTACATTCTCACAGCTAGGATGCTTGGTCAGCTGACCAGCATTACCCTGGCATTAATCAAAGCATTCCAGAAATGAGGTTGTAGTGAAAGGAAGGAACGTACATCAGCCCCCATCACTGAGTCAAAGAAAGGGAGTTAAACCCTTCATCTCCTTTAACAAAAAGGAAAAGACATTGTAAGAGCCTGAATAGCAAGTATAACTGCTATAAACCAGTTTAGAATGCCCCAAGAGAAAGGAAAATCGCAGCCCCAAAATAAAGAAGGAAATGCTTACCCCTTCCTAAAAGCCTGTGCTCACCCCCACACTCCAAAGGAAGCAGTCTGCAGGTAGAGATGCTGCCCCTGCAGCTGCCAGCCCTTAAATGAGCCCAGGGAGGGATGCGGCCAGGCTCCACCCCCCCCAATCCCACAGGTGAATGGCTTCCAGCTGTGCTGGCAGGGCTGGATACACCCCTCACCAGGTGTGCAATCACCGGCTCATGCTGGGACCTGACAGTTCCCATACAGACACAAAGAAAAAAAGAAAGAGTAATGGCCAGAAGGCAACGGGATCTGCCTGTCCAGCAAGGGGGTGTTATCAATAGATGAGCTACGACAGCCCACGTGTTCTGATTCCAGCCTGCCCTCAAAGACAATTGGTGACATTTCTAATAGATAGAGGAGCACAAATTTCAGTACTAACACAGCAAAACGCTGAGATCTCGGTGTGCAACCTGGACAGCAAAGGGTGGAGATTACCGGAGTCCCCACACCCCCCAACGTCCCCCAGTGTCCCCCTCGATGTCTCCCATGTCCCCATATTCCCCAGTGTCCCCACGATGTCCCTCTCCATGTCCCCATGTCCTAGTGTCCCCTGGTCCCCACTTCCCTTAATGTCCCCACAAGGTCCTCGGTGTTCCCCGATGTCCCCACATCCCCCCAAGGCCAGGTCCCAGGTGCCCATCAACTGCCAGGAGGCGCAGTGATAGCGCCAGTGACGGCACGGACAGTGACAAGGACATTGCTGTGCCGTGTGGACCACCCTGTGCTGCGCATCGACACCGTGGCGAGGTCATGGGGACACGAGGACACAGAGGGGACACGGAGACATGGGGGGGATGCAGAGACATGGAGGGGACGTGGGGAGGGGACACAGAGGGGACATGGTGGGAGGACACAGGGAGGACACAAAGACATGGGTGGGACACGAGGACACAGAGGGGACAAAGGGACACAGAGGGGGCACGGAGGGCATGCAGTGACATGGGGGACACGGAGGACAAGGTGCTGGGCTGTTCCCGCAGGTGCTGGTGGAGGTGATGCAGAACCACTCGTGGGGCGCTGCACAGCAGCTAGGGGTCAGTGCCAGCAGGTGGGCACGGGGGGACATAGGGGCATGGAGAGGTGTACAGCAGGGGATGAGGGGGTGGTGAACGATGGAGGGACAGGGGGACAGTGGAGGGACAGCAGGGACGGTGGGGAAATGGGGGGACAGGAGGACAGTATGAAGTGACAGCAGGAGTGATGTTGGGGTGATACTGGGGGGGTGACACCAGAGGGTGATGCTGGGATGACACTGGGGTGATGCTTCAGAGTGACACTGGGGAGTGGCTCCAGGGGAGTGACCCTGGGGGGGTGTTGGGGTATCGCTGGGGGGTGATGTCAGGGAGAGATGGTGGGGGTGACGCTGGGGTGACATTAGGGTGATGCTGGGGGTGACATCGGGGTGATGTTTGGGAGTGACATTGTGGGGTGATGTTGGGGTACCACTGGGGGGTGACGTTGTTGGGGTGACGCTGGGGGGTGTAGTGGCAATGCTAAGTCGCAGCTTGAAGCAGCAATCGAACGCCCGGTGGGGAGGCAGGGCCGGCCCAAGGGAGTGCAGGTGCATGCAATGTACCTGAGTGACAGGAAGGGGGTGGAGCCAGGATCCACTGCTTCCCAGGCCTCATTTAAGGGTTGGCGGTGGAGGTGAGGGGCTTTTGTTAGAGGTCTCTGCCTATTTGAGGTCTTCCAATGTGGAGCAGGTTTGTTTCTTTTCTTTCTGTATCGGTGGCTGCTGCATTTGAGCCAGTTCTCCTTTGCAACAGCCTAGGACTTTGTAATTCTGCTATTATCACTGTGTGTTCTATCATGTTATGTTATTACAGGGAGTAATGATAGTGGGGGTGACATCAGAGAGCGATGCTGGGGGGACCTTGTTGGGGGTATGCAAAGTGGTGACTCTGGGATGTTGTTGTTGCTGGGGGGGGGGGGGGGGAGGTTGTCGGGAAGCTGAAGGACTCGGACCAGAAAATGATCCTAGGATGGAGCAAAGTATCGTGACAGTTCTAAGGGAGCTGATTTTTGTGGCTGTACCCACGACGGTCTTTTTTTGGTAGAGGGAACTGTCCTTGGTAGTTGGTCTTGTTTTTGCACAGACTTCTTTGGCAAGCAGCTGTTCTGCTTGGGCTGTGTATTGTGCGCTGGTCACGCGGGTACAGTGTGGAATGGAACCAACCCTGCAGACCCTGGAGAGAATCAAAGCAGGAGAAAGGCTGCGGTGGGGGAGAGAGGCAAAGTGCCCCTCAAAGCAGGGGATGCCCTGCTGGCGTGTTCCTTCTCTCTCCTTTTGGCAGTTTGCCCTCTTTCAAGGGTCAGATAGTAATAGTGTACTTGTTTAGGGAGGTTCTGCTTGCCACTTACAGGGATTATAGTGATAGTGGGGTCATATTAGGGAGTGACATTGGGGGGGTGATGTTGGGATATCACTGGGGTTTAACATCAAGAGATGATGCTGTTGCAGGGGTGTTGCTGGGAAGGGGTGTTGGGGGGGTGACGTTGGGATACTACTGGGGGCTGACGTCAGACAGCAACGCTGACGGGTGACAATGCTGGGGAGTGAAGTTGGGGGTGATGCTGGGGTGTCGCTGGGGTTTAACATCAAGGAGCGATGCTGGGGAGAGACGCTAGAGTGACGGTGGTGGCGGGGGGACATCGTGGTGACGCTGGAACGACACTGGTGATAATAGTGACATTGCAGAGTGATGTTGGGGTATTGCTGGGTAGTGACATTGTTGGAAGGTGACATCGTTGCAGGGTGACACTGAGGTGATGTTGGGGTATCACAGGAGGTTATGTGAGGAAGTGACATTGTGGGGGGGACGGGGTGATGCCGGGGTTGATGCCGGGGGTGCACACTCGGGGTACGCACTGGGGTGACACTGGGTTCAGATTCGGGAGTGATGTTGGGGGGTGATACTGGGGTGTGATATCGTTGTGGTGACACTGGGGAATGTCCTTGGGAGTGACACCAGGGAGTGATGGTTGAGGGAACATTGTTGTTGGGGAGACGCTGGGGACTGACAGTATTGGGGTGATGTGGGGTGGGGACACTGGCGTCACATTCGGGAGTGATGCTGACGGGTGACGTTGTTGGGGTATCGCTGGGGGAACATCAGAGTAATGCTGGTGTGATATTGTTGGGGTGACATTGTTAGGGTATGACATGAGAATGATGTTGGAAAGGGATGTTGGATGGTGACGTTGGGGTATCACAGGGGGGTGACATCAGGAAGCGACACTGGAGTGACACGTGGGTGGCATCATTGGGATGATGTTGAGGGGTGACACTATGTGGTGATATGGCAGTGATGTTGGAGAGAGACTTTGGGAGTTGATGTTGGGGTATCACTGGGGTTTAACATCAAGGAGTGACACTGTGGTGATATTGTTGGGATGACGTTGGTGTATCCCTGAGAGGTTGCATCAGGAAGTGATGTTGGGGTGGCACTGGGGATGCACGCTCGGGGGACACGCTGGGGTGACATTGCGGTGATGCTGGGTTCAGGTTGAGGAGTGTTGTTGCGGGGGTGATTTGGGGGTATTGCTGGAGGGTGAGGCTGTGGTGTGATGTTGTGGTGATGCTGCAGAATTACATTCAGGTGACACTGGGGTGATGCTGGGAAGTGACTTTGGGGGGCTATGTTGGGGTAACAGTGGGGGTGATACTGGGGTGATATTAAGGTGTGACTCTGGGGGGGTCACATTGGGGTATCACTTGAGGGCGACATCAGGGAGTAATGTTGGGGTGGCACTCTGGGAGGGACGTTCCGGGGGTGACATTGTAGGGGAGTTGTGTAGGGGGGACCTAAAGGCCCCTGACTGAAGAATGATCCTGGGATGGAACAAAGTATCCCAACAGTTTTAAGGGAGCTGATATTTGTGGCTGTAGCCACAAGAATCTTGTTCTGTAGAGAAAGCGGACCTTGGTAGTTGGTCTTGTTTTTGCACAGACTTCTTTGGCAAGCAGCTGTTCTGCTTGGGCTGTGTATTGTGCGCTGGTCACGCAGGTACAGTGTGCAATGGAACCAACCCTGCAGACCCTGGGGAGAATCAAAGCGGGAGAGAGGCTGCGGTGGGGGAGAGAAGAAAAGTGCCCCTTGAAGCAGGGGACGCCCTGCTGGCGCTGCCTATCGAATCCACTGCCGGCATGTTCCTTCTCTCTCCTTCCAGCGGTTTGCTGTCTCTCAGGGGTCGAATAGTAATAGTGCACTTGCACTGTTAGGGACTATTATGTTTAACATCAAGGAGTGACGTTGGGGCAGAGACACTGGGGTGATACTGGGGTGATATAAGGCAGCGACGTTGGTGTTGATGCTGGGGTATTGCTAGTGTTGATGCTGGAGCAAAGCTGGGGTGATATCTTTGGGGAGATGCTGGGAGGTGACACTGGGCTGATGTTGGGGAGTGAAGTTGCAGGGTGATGTTGGAGTATCTCTGGGGCTTAACGCCGAGGACACTGGGCTGGAGTGACGCTGTTGGGGTGACACTGGTGTGACACTGGGTGGTTAGCGTGGGGATGACACTGAGTGCTTAGTCTGGGGTGATGTTGTGGAATCATCGAGGTTAATTATCAAGGACTGATACTGGGGGGATGACATTGCTGGGGGGACGTTGCGGTGACTGGAGTGATGGTGGGGGTGGTAGTGGGCTATTACTGAGGTGTTACATCAGGGAGTGGCGCTGGAGGTTGACATCGTTGGGGTGACACTGTTGATGTGGTGACAGTGAGGTGATGATGGGAAGTGACGTTGGGGGTGACATCAGTGAGTGACATTGGTGTGACATTTTTGGGGTGACACTGGGGGCCACCCTGGAGTGATGCTCGAAGTGACCTGGCCACCTGTCCCCACAGCCTCAGTGAAGCTCTGGAGGCACTGGGTGACAACGCGGTGACATAAAGCATCCCTGTGCACTACAGCATGGGGGTGGTGGCCAACTGGTGAGGCAGAGGAACACCCTCAGGACTCCCCTGCGCCCCACAACCCCCAAAGGGAACCCTGGACTAGGAACACCCCTGTGCCCCACGCAGACCACCCACTGTCCCAGTACCCTACGTGTGCAGGGTGAGCCCCACTGCCCTGCCCCGCTGCTTCTCATGGCACATGCTCCCGCACGGGGCAAGGCTGGGCTGGAGAGGCACTGAGGGGCATGGGGGGAACAATGTGGGGCGGGGGTCACGCTATGGGGTGTGGGATTTGATGTGGGGTGGAGGGGGATGCCATGGCCTGTGGGAGTTGACGTGGAGCGGGGACAGATACTATGAGGTGTGGGAGTCGACGTGGGGTGTGGGGGGCAATGGGCTGTAAGTTGCTAAGGGGCCGGGGGTTGCAACCCACCCTCAGCCATGCTCCTGTAGCAGCCCCTCCCCACAGAATGCCACCACCACCAGGACATGGAAGCTGCTCATGCAGCATGATGGTGTTGTGTTCCCTACCTCCTGCTGGAACATGTGGGGCAGCTGAGAACGCAGCTGCCCCATGGCCACCCTACACCTCAGCCCCAATCCCCGCACCTGGCCCCAAGCTCTCTGTGTCGGCCTCAAAATCTGCATCTCAGCTCCAAGCCTGTCCCCAGACCCTTCTTCTCAGTCTCAAAATCCACATCTTGACCCCAAGCCTGCATCCAAGCCCCAAATCCAGGGCCCAGATGTATCCCCTGCCCTATAACCTGACATCTGGGCCCCAGGCTCCAAACTCTTCATTCTAGACCCCAGGCCCCACAGATTGAACCCAGCCCCACACTGCAAAGCTGTGCCCCGTATCCCACGTGCTGGTCCCGGTCCCTGATTACATCCCCGGGTTCAGATTCGGGTTTCAGGAGAGGGTGGGGGGGGGGGTTTGTTTTTTGGGGGGGGGGATGGGGGGGGGGGTGAGGTCTGGGTTTGGTTCTTGGGGCCCGGCAATGGGGTGGGGGGCACAGGTATGGCGTGTGCGGTGCGGGGGGGACGTTTTGGGGACAGATGCGAAGTCTGAGTCGCATCTCATCCGGATATGGAGCCGTAACCAGGACCACTCACCTATGACAACAAAAACCCCAAACGTCCCAAATTCACCCCGAAGCAGCATGACCCATCGCACCGGACGCTGGCGTAACCCTCATGGAACCCCAGATCGCCCGAAATCTCCCGATCGGCCCAAAAGCCCCAGCGCCCAAAGTACCGTTCCCGGCACAGTACTACGCATACGCAAAATGCCGGCTCAGCACTACGCATGCTCAATTCCCGGCACAGTACTACGCATGTGCCGCTCTCGATAGACCGCTACGCATGCGCCGTTCCCTGCACAGTACTACGCATGCGTCATTGCCGACACACTAGTACGCATGCGTAATTCATGATACAACACTGAGCATGCGCCTATCTCGGTAACGTGCAACGCATGCGCCTTTCCTGGCACAGCAGTACGCATGCGCATCCCGGCAAAGCACTGCGCATACTCACGTCCAGAGAGCGTACTACGCATGCGCTGTTCCCAGCACAGCAATTCGCATGCGCAATTGCCGACACAGTAATACGCATGCGCCGTTCCCAGCACAGCAATTCGCATGCGCAATTGCCGACACAGTAATACGCATGCGCCTGTCTCAATACAACACTGCGCATGCGCCGTATCCGACAAATAGTACGCATGCTCCAGTCTCAATAGAACACTACGCATGCGCCGTATCCGACAAACTAGTACGCATGCTCCAGTCTCAATAGAACACTACGCATGCGCCAATCTTGGCACAACACTACGCATGCGCTGTATCCGACAAATAGTACGCATGCTCCAGTCTCAATAGAACACTACGCATGCGCCAATCTTGGCACAACACTACGCATGCGCTGTATCCGACAAATAGTACGCATGCTCCAGTCTCAATAGAACACTACGCATGCGCCAATCTTGGCACAACACTACGCATGCGCCGTCTCCGACAAACTAGTACGCATGCTCCAGTCTCCATGCAACACTACGCATGCACTAATCTTGGCACAACACTACGCATGCGCCGCATCCGACAAAGTAGTACGCATGCTCCAGTCTCCATGCAACACTACGCATGCGCCGTTAGTGATTCGTCACTCGCTTTGCAATTAAAGACTATCATGATAATATTTTAGGCTTTGGTGACCTAAAAGGGTGAACCTGGTGGTCAGCGGGGCGCCACTGAGCACCACAGAACAGCGCGGGAGGGTGGGGGGTCTGTGGGGGACCGCTACCGCCCGATACTCGACCGCCCCCGTCACAGCCTCGGTGCAGCTCCGCGCTTTGGCCACGCGGTGGCGGTAGAGACGGCGGAAAGGGCTTCTCCAGTGGGCTCGGCGCAGTCTTTGGTGTTCCTTTGTTTTGATTTTAGGTGAAGAACACAAAGTTAAAAGGGGAGAGGGGGAAGAAAAGAAAACAAAACAAAAGGAAAAATTATCCAGACCCAAGAAACCTGCGTTAATTGCTTATGAATAGTTGAAAGAAATGATCGAATTTATCTTGTCACGCTTTTTTTTTTTTAAATATATGACGTATTAAAATCTCACTACTTGGCAAATCTAATGATAGAGCAGGTTAGCAGAAAACACAGGTACATACTAATGTTCTCTCAGACGCTGTCTTGTTAATATTTTTAATGTTTCGGTTTTCTTAATAAATGCCTTTCTTGCATTAAAAAAAGAAGTGAGAAAAAATGCCAAAAATAAAACTTGAATTGCTGAAAATGTATGCAGTGGTTCTGTTTATAGTAATGGGGAATATGGAAGGTGATTAACAGTGTTTTGCAAAAATCAAAGGAGCCTAATGTAACCAGATGAGGCTGATGACACATTATTATTAAAGGTAACGTTAAGATCTGGAACTGTGATGCCCCAGTCTCTCTCAGCAGGGCCACTAGTCTCTGGAAGGACAGTGAAGAGCTGCTGGTGAGCTGGTCCTCAGTGTGCCTCCTCATGTTTCTTGTCTTACCCTGCAGTCCATTATGATGTGTCTCCTGGTCCCCACGCTCCTCTCAAGTGACTCTCGGTCCTTGGAGGTCTCCCACTGGAGACTGACCTCAAAGTCACTTCAGGCAGGATGTCTCCTGGGACAGACCTAGAAGAGGAGCTTACCATTTGTGTCATTCCTATGCGGTAACCCCCGGGGTTTTTGGGTTCAGCCGTGGGCCAGAAAGAAGCCTTCCAGACCCATAGCCTACAGACTTCAGCCCAGCTCCCTGCAGAGGGCAGTTCAGGGACCTCCCCAAAACCTCAGCACCGACCCTATTGGCTGCTGGCACCACCCAGTGCCACCAGCAAGGGAAGAGCTGCCTTGAGAAGTGAGCAGCCCCTTCATCATCCCGCTGCATCTGTGTGTGGCTGCACCACAGATGCCATGCAGCCCCACGCCATCCTCCTTCTCTTCTCCTTCTACCCTGGGACCTGGGCAGATCCAGAGGGTAAGTGGGAACCATGGCTCACTCTAAACCTTTCCTCTTCTCACCTCACAAATCCCCCTTTATGGGGCTTTAGTCAAGCTGGGGGATGGGAGATGGAGCTGAGGTGGTGGTGAGCTATGGGGGGCCCCAAGTAGCCATCAAGGATGATGAAATTGGGGACACTTCCCACAGATCTCTTGCCATCTCCTGCAGGCTCCCATATGCTCAAGCTTCTTCATTTTGCCACCTTCCAAAACAGCACCTCCGTGCTTGTGGGAGGACTGGGACTCTTGGGGGATGTGGAAGTGGGGTCGCTGGACAGCCGCACTGGGAACATCCACTACTACCGGCCCTGGCTGCTCCCATCCTTGCCAAAGGGCGAATGGAACGCCATTGAGAGTTACATCAAGTCATACGTGAGGGATTTCAGCAGGCTGGTGCAGATGTACTCCACGGTGCCCTGTACGTATTCCCTCCTCACCCCATTTCCAGTGTCCTCTCCGGGGCATGAGGGGACTCTGGGGATCAAGCTTCAACATAATAAGGACTGATGATCACACTGTGGCCGACTATAATAACCAATGTGTGTCTGCTGGGCAGACTGGGGACCTACATTCACCTGAGGGAACTTTGGGCACCCTCAGCAGCCACACCACGACCACCCCTTGCCAGCCCACTGGCTGCTCTCTACTGTCCTTCCAGACACTAGTGGCCCTGGAGGGAGGGACAGGGACATCACAGTTCCAGGGCTGGATGTCTCCTCAATGGGCTGTGCAGGAAATCAGACCACAGGTGTCAGATTTGGGACCTCAGGGACACTTCAGCATCACCACTTCTCTGTGGAGTGGTTCCAGAGAAGGGAAGTGATGTGCTGTGCTCATTCCCCTGGGGAATGACTCAGTGTGGCTGAGTGCCAGGGCTCAGCCCCAGCAGCCCTGCATGAGCTGTCCCTGTGTCACCACTATGGCAGGGGATATCCCGGAAGGAACGGGCTGTGCTTGGAGGGGGGTGGGGTGCAGAGAGGCATTGGTGCAGCGCTGGATCCATTCCCCAGAGCCCAGCAGCCCCTTGGGTACTCATGAATTTTCCCCAGGGCACCAAGGGGATGGTGTTCTCAGGAGGTGACAGTGCTGGGACCACATGTCCTTGTTCTGCCTCTGGCTGTGGGGGGACACAAACATTTGCGTGACTGAGCTTTGGACCATCAGGACCTCTTTTGACATTGGATACAAGAACCAGAGTTTTTGGGCGTGGGGACAACACTCCGTCAGACCCTAAGCATCCACAGACCTGAGCACCCCATGTATCAACTCTACCACACTACCCCTTGCCCCCAGACCCTTTTGTCTTCCAGTCCTCCATCGGCTGTGAGCTCCAGTCCAACGGGACCACCAGGACCTTCTTCAACATTGCTTACGAGGGCCAGAATTTCCTCCACTTCTGTCTGGACACAGGCACTTGGGAACAGATGCAGCATAACCAGTTTTCGGCCATGGCTGAGCATCTGATGGCCGATGAGGTGGTGTTCTTCAGTTACGCCTGTGTGGACATACTGAGAATTTTCATCCAGGCTGCGAAGGCAGATCTGGAGAGACAAGGTGAGCCGACGTTTGCACTGCCACATCAGCTGCCGACGCGGGGGCTGAATGGTGCCGCACTGCAGTTCCCTTGTTTCCATCCCCCAGTGCCACCCATGGCCGCGGTCTTCGCCCGCGCAGCTGGCCCGGCGCAGCTCCTGCTGGTTTGCCGCGTCACCAGCTTCTATCCACGTCCTATCACTGTCACCTGGCTGAGGGATGGCCAGGAGGTGCCCCCGAGCCCGGCAGTGAGCACCAGCAGTGTGTTACCTAACGCTGACCTCACCTACCAGCTCCGCAGCACCCTGCTGGTGTCTCCCCGGGACGGGCACAGCTACGCCTGCCGCGTGCGACACCGCAGCTTGGGTGACCGCAGCCTCCTCGTCCCCTGGGGTAGGTGTCCCTCTCGGGGATGCGGCTCCTGAGCCCTGCTCCCTCGGCACGAGGAGCAGGAGAGCCGACGGGCTGTGTTCCTCAGGGGACTCCAAGCGGGGGCTGAGCGCGGGGCTCGGGGCCGTCCTGCTGCTGGCTGCGGCCGCCGTCGTCGTAGTGTTGGTGTGGAGATACAGGTGAGGCCACCCGCTGCGCCTCTGCTCCTCCGAGAGACCCCTGCCCCGCCCCGCAACGCCCACTCCCGTTGCAGGAAGCGGCAGAGGGTGAACGAGGAGCGCGGCATCCCGCTGGCGGAGCACCGGAGCGCAGCGCGGGATGGGACCGCCGCGGGGCAGTACGAGGGTTCCGGCCGCGGAACGCCCGGTGGGCAGAGGGGGCACATCTGAGTGCTCCTCGGCACTGCGCCTCATTAGGGAACACCAGTGCTCACGGCAGCTCCCCCAGCCCTGGTGCAGGTACCCACCTGCCCGCAAGCAGCGAGCTACACCCTCCTATAGGCACCTTTTGCATTTATTTCCCAACCACCACCTTTATTAACCCTCTTCCGGAGATATTTGTGCCCGGACCCGCTCCTCCAGCAACGCCCACCAATGGTGCTCGAACCGCTGAGCAGCGCCACGCTCTGCTGTGCTCCGAAAGGAAAGTGACGCTCAAACATTGCCATGCTCACCACTAAGGTGCGGGTGTGAGCGGGGTTTGGGTGGGATCAGGCAAGTTTGGGGCGAATGGAGCACGGAATAAATGGATTATTAGACCCATGGGTTGCACAGCATGTGCGGAAATCCCAACCCACGCATACTTCCTCTGTGGGCATAACTGGGCTATGAGGGCGAGGTGCCCCCAGGCGATGGGGCAGCACCCCAGTTTCAGCCCTGGGAGGAACCCATCCGCGCTCCTGAACAATTCCAGCTCTGAAAAGTGGATCCTGGCAGCACCTCTGCGCACCTCTGGGCAGAACTGGGCTGGGAAGGGGCGTGCAGAGGAAGGGGGCTCGAGGGAAAGCTGAGGAATTGTGAGGAGAAGTGGTGTCCTGAGGGGATGTGCACTGTGGGAGCACCTCTGGGGGCCTCTGGGGCTCAGCCCTCACCTGGGAAGTTGTAACCCCACATCCTGGAGTCACTGAAGTGCCACCGGGGTCTGAGTGGGCAGGAGCCCCGCAGCCCCTCAGGGACACCAACTGTGCTCAGGAGGGGACAGTGCTGGGACCACCCACCCTGGCTCTGCCCTTGAACCGAGGAGGACACACTTCCCCTTAGCTGAGTTTCAGTTCTGCTTTTGCCCCAATGCAGGGCCCCCAGGAAAGGGGAAGAGAAACACGTGTGTTTGTGCCTGGGGGGTGCCTGGCTAGGAGTGGTGGGAGGAGATGGGGACTCCATGTCACCCCGTGTCTCTGTGCCCAGCACCCATCGCATGCTGCAACGTCCCAATGTTGGCACGAGTGTCCCCACCCTCTGCTACCAGTCAAGCGGTGCAGATGGTGCGTGGTGACCCAAAAGCAAAGGAGTTCAGCCTCGTTCCCTCCTACGCTTCTCCAGCCCCCAGCTTAGGCCCTCCCTGAAACCTCACTGGCTCCAGCCCCATTGGTGGAACGCAACCTTCAGGACCCCACAGTGCTTCCTCTTCCCACCGTCCCCGCTGCGTTACCTTCGCTGTGGGCACCATGTGGCCCCACTGCCTTTTCCTCTTCCTTCTCCTCCACGAGACATGGGCAGAGCCAGAAAGTAAGTGGGAGCCCCAGCTCACCCCAGACTCCAACATGGGACCCTATAGCAGTGGGGGGGGCATGGCTAAGAGACCTTTTCCCGTGTGATGGGGATAGTCCCCGGCACCAAGGGGCTGTCCCCAGCCTCACAGCACCCAAAGGGGTCCCTGTCCATGCACACTTGTCTCTAGATTGTGGATCGTGTGGATGAGCTTTCTGCTATGACACCCTGCATGTCCTTCTGTGGCAGAGGTGGTCACTTGGGCATGGGGTTTGCTGTGTGTGGGTCAAAGTACATCCCCCATTCACCCCCCTCTTTCCTGCAGCCTCATGCCATCTCCCTGCAGAATCACAGTTTTTCCAGCTTTTCTGCACCTTGCTCTTGGACAATGTCAGCTCCACCGAAATGGCCGGGATGGCTCTGATGGGAGACGTGCCCATATTGGCGCTGGACCCGCACACCTGGAACATAAACATCTGCCGGCCATGGGCCCAAGAGGCTACAGCTGAGACTGAAATAGCGAAGATTCTGTCCTTCTCCATGGTTGGCATACGCAATATGATTCGGTTCGCGCATGAGATGGCTGCGAAGGCAGGGTTGGACTGTAAGTAAGGGGGACAGCTGCAGACCAAGCAACCAAACTGCATGAGCACAGAGTTTGGGGGATCTCCTGGGGGTCTGACAGACTCCAAAAAGTGACGGGTTGTGGGGTCTTCTGGCAGGGGCTGACAGCCTCCCAAGGGTGATGGGAAACGATCTGTCTCCTGGGACTCGTGGTTCAGTGGAGCATTGAAATGTGCTGTGGGGTTTCTGCCCTCTGACCCTACATATGGAGGACACGTGAGAGTTGCTCCCAAAATTAACAGGGCTGTAGGAATCACCTGGCACGGGTCAGGGAAGGGGAAACATGAAGGAAAATATTGCAGGGGGACATTCTGAGGGACAAGGTGCTTAAGCTGCCACCCTGCACTGCTCAGCCCTTCTCCCCTGGTAGCTCATGTGATCACGGTGCCCATCGTGCCCACACCTCCCCAGCCATCCTCATGTCCCCATGCTCACATACCCCTCTGTCCCTCGCAGACCCACTGGTTTTCCAGATCCATGCAGGCTATGAGCTTTACCCCAATGGAACGAGCTGGAGCTTTGTCAACATTGGGGAAGGTGGCAGAGACCTGGTGACATACGAGCTGGGGAGGGAGCGCTGGGTTCCCCAGCGGTCCACCCCACTGGCCGAGCTGGTGAGCCACTCTCTCACTGACCTCCGGGCCGTGTCGGGGTTCTTGGATCACATCTTCTCCGTCATCTTGCCAACCTACACCCCCATCCTGCAAAAACGAGGGAGGACAGATCTGGAGAGACAAGGTGAGAGATCCTTGGCCCTGGGATAGCCACCCTATAGCTCCCAGCTCGAGCTGTGCCCACACTGAGCTGCCATCCCTGTTGTCCCCAGTGCCACCCATGGCCGTGGTCTTCACCCGCACAGCTGGCCCGGCGCAGCTCCTGCTGGTTTGCCGCGTCACCAGCTTCTACCCGCGTCCCATCACTGTCACCTGGCTGCGGGACGGCCAGGAGGTGCCCCCGAGCCCGGCAGTGAGCACCAGCAGTGTGTTACCTAACGCTGACCTCACCTACCAGCTCCGCAGCACCCTGCTGGTGTTCCCCAGGGATGGGCACAGCTACGCCTGCCACGTGCGACACTGCAGCCTGGGTGACCGCAGCCTCCTTGTTCCCTGGGGTAGGGGATGGGGATGGGATACGGGGTGGCCTGGAGCTGCCACACACTCACGGCTATCCTCTGCTCTCTCCCAATTCAAGAAAACCCCAGTGTGTCTTCCACCGTCGGCATCACCATTACAGTGTTGCTCCTCACTGCCGTCATCACCGGGGGAGTTTGGTGGTGGAGGCGCAGGTGAGGGCTCTGGCTGTGGGGTCTGAGCTCCTCAGGCCATCCAGCATGGCTCACAGTGGTATCCTCTTGCAGGAAACATGCTGGGTCTGGAAGGAATTCCCGTACATTCCTCATCTGATGCCCACCCTGCGCCAAGCCCTCACTCCCTGCTCCATTTCCAAGCCAGCTGCTCCAATGGTGGTGAGAAAGCAGTGCCACACCAGTAGGGGACAGAGCAGGCCACAGAGGAGCATGGAGAGAGGGCCAAGTGATGTCCCAGATCCCAAGCCCAGACCCCCGGGTTTACGGGAATTCGTTGCCTTATGACAGTGTCCCTCTCCTCTTCCCCTAACCCTGTACTGTGTCCCCAGCCTTGTCCCAATGTCTCTTCCTCATCCCAGCGCTCCCACCTCATCCCTTCTCCTGCACCCACAGTATGTCCCTCCTCTGTCCCCTCACGGCCACAGTCCTGTCCCTGCACCTCTTCTTCAGCCCATGTCCCTTCATGTCTCAAACTGACTGCCACATACCACCCTCTCCCTCTTCCACACCACACATCCTTCCCATCCCATGCCCCTATTCTGTCCCTGTACCTCTTCCCCACATCACCCTGCTGTCCCCACAGGTCCCCTGGGCTGTGTCCCCTATCCTGTGGCACTGGGGCGAGGTTTCCTTGTTGGACGCCAGCAAAATGGGGAAGAATGAGGCAAAACTGTGAAGTTATGTATTTTATTGTTTCTTCCTGTAAAAACATAGACACAGGCGTTGCAGACATCACTGACTCTGAGAGGCAGGGCTGAGCCCATTGGGAGGGTATGAAGTCACCAGTGATGTCACCAAAGGATGGGGTAGCCATGGGAAAGAGACAGGTGGCCCCATCCAGCAGTGACACCGTCAGCTGTGACAGAGCTTTGAGCCCATGATGAAACTCCATAGAGACCCCTGAGGACAGTCCAATGGCATTCCAGTGAATTTCCTGGGATCCTGCTGTGACATCCCAATGACACAATGGTGACACCCTATGGCCCCCAGGACACCCCTCACATGTCATGGGGACACCTCTGTGTGTGGTGGTGACATCCTGGGCATCCTTCAGGACACCCCTGGGCCCCCCAGCATCCATTCAGCTTTCCCAATTCCTCTCTGAGCGTCCTCACTGAGACCCGCATGCTGAGACTCCCTGATATCCTCTGGATTCTCCCAGCAACCCCTAAAGGCCACCCCCAAAGCTCCCACAGTTACCCCTGGGATTCCCTAATACAACCCAAGAGTACTACTCCAGGGACCCCTCCCCACGATACCCCACAATACAACAGCAACATCCATCCAAAAGTCTTCCCGACCATCACACCCTCCCCCTGTCCCCCATCTCGGTGCTCTCCACCACTGTGCCCCCATCACCCGTCACCGTTCCCCCTGCCACTGTCCCCCCATCCCCCGTCCCCATGTCCTCCCTAGCTACCTCCTCGCCTCCCTTCTCCCGCTGTCCCCGCGAGCTCCTGGCCCGGTGGGTGACAGTCCTACGGGCACTGCTGGAGGCTGTGGAGCCCTCTAGGAGCCGGGGCAGGAGTGCAGCCCCGGCGGTGCGACACAGTCCCCGCCCGGCGCAGGCGTAGAGCAGTGGATTTAGGGCACTGCTGAGGAATGCTAGCGCAGTGGCTGGCGGCCGAATGGCCTTGGCGACCTTCCTTAGAGTCCCAGTGCAGCTCTGCAGCTCCGCCGCCACCTCCAACAAGCTGCCGACGTGGTAGGGTCCCCAGGTGACGGCAAAGGCGACCACCACGGCAGCCACCAGCCGCAACGTGCGTCCCCGCCGTGCCAATCGCGTCCGCTGCAGCCGCCGCAGCAGCAGTCCATAGCCAGCGGCCACGGCGGCCAGCGGCAGGGCCCAGCCCAGCCCCGTCTCCAGCAGGTTGTGGGTCACCAGCCAAGCGGTGGAATTGTGATTCCGCTTGCACATCCCGTTCTCCACGTGCCGGAAAGCAATAGAAGGGGTGGCCAACACCAAGGCCACCAGCCAAGTGATGGCAGCAGCCCCGTGGGCCAGCTGGGTGGCACGGTCACCTGCCACCACCGCTGCTGATGGCCGGGACACCACCAGGCAGCGGTGCAGGCCAAGCAGCGCGATGAGGAAGACACTGGTGTACATGGCAGCTGCACAGATGTAGTTGCAACCGCGGCACGCGGCCGGGCCCAGGTCCCAGCGGCCAGTGCTGAGGAATCGGATGTAGACAGGGCCAGTGAGCAGCGTGGCCACGTCAGCCAGGGCCAGATGGGCCACCAGCAGCATGGGGATGCCACGGCGACGGGTGACGACACAGCTCCACAGCACAAATGCGTTCCCTGGCAGCCCTATGACCATTGCCAGCGAGAGCAGGGTCAGCCCCAGCGCCGCACTGGGGATCGCAGAGACTGTCACGTTGGAAGGAAGCGTGGCCATTGCAGGGGACCTACGGGGAGAGAGGTAACCAGCATCCTGCAGAGCAGACTCATACCAACCTCCTTCGCTCAGTCTCCCCCTCCCTCCATCCCTCTCCTCTAAGACTGCCCTTCCTCATCTGTCCCATCATCCTTCCTTCCTTCTCCCCACTCTCTGAGGTCCCTTCTTCTTTTGCTACTCTTGCCTCTTCCTATATATTTTGGCATTCTCCAGACCTCAAAGTTGTCCCCCAGACCTCCCAGTGCACCAACCACACGACTCAAGTTTCCCCCCAAACCTTGCATCTGATCCCTTAAACAACTCAGTTTTTCATGTGGACTTTCTAGTTGCCCAAAAAACCTCCCAGTCACCTTCCAGCCTTGCCACTGACCCCATCCCACAAATCTCACAGATCCTGAAGACCTCCCAGCTGTCCACCTATCCCTCCCAGTTGTCCCATGTGACCCTCGCCAACAGCCCCCACCCTTCCAGCCTTCTCCCCACTACCTCAGGGACTCACATATCCCTCCCCAGAGACCCTGGTAAGGGTGATGGGTCCTCGGTGCCCCTGTTGTCGACAGTGACCGCGAACACTAGGTGCTACTTCCCCTCTGCTCGGCCCCAGGAAGGAAACACTCACGCAAGAGGAAGAAGGCAGGGAAACCACAGGCAGGAAGGGGGCATGTGGGGAGTGACTGTGGACCTTAATTTTCCCCTGCCTGAGTAGGGACAGGAGAGCATAAGAGCAATGGTGGCACTGCCAGCAGGTAATGAGACCCTTGCAAATGTCCTCCAGGAGGGAGAGTCTGGTTGCTGCATCGCCTGGCTGTGGGGCTGGTAGGAGCACATCGAGATAGGTATGGCTAATGCACCTTCTTCCCTCCTTTCATCCTTTTATCTCTCCCTCCATGTCTCCCTGCACCTCCCTCTCCCGATAGATGAATCACAGCCTGAAAACTGGGAACCCCATAGATGATTGAGCGGTGGGGCACAATCCCAAGCAAGACAAAGATCTCTGTTATCCAGCTTACTGAAGGACATTCTCCCCACCGTCTACCACCACACCGAAGAGAGGTAGGACTGGAGATCTTTGACAACAGCACTCAACTTCATATTTCCCACCCAATTCCTACAAAGCTGTTGACTGACTAAAAGTATCAAGACTAAAAACAGCCATTTTTGCTCTCTGCTGATTTCGCCACCCAGCTCCAAAAGTCATAGGCCTGAGGATCAGCAGATGTTACCCAACAGAAAAATAGAAATGGCGTCACAGACAGGAATGTCACGGATAAACTGCTGCAAAAATACAACATGCCCCTCCCCAGGAAGGAGCAGACTCAAAAGTTTGGAAGGACCAAGAGAAACTGGTGTCAGAAATAAACAGGAACAGAGAACAGAAACGAAAGCAAAGCAAAGTAAATCTGAAGACAAGCCTCTGAAAGCAGAGTAAAAGAAAGGATCGGCCCTAGGCATTCCTGGAGTCATGACTGATCATCAGCCTGCGGAAAATAGCCGCTGAATAATAACAGCTCATATTAATTCCAATTAGACCTTAAAGATATTTGGCAAAATCTTTTAAATACAGAAGCACAAATTTTAATGATAACCACAATTGGATTCTGAGTAGCTAAGCATTCAATTCAGTTAAGATGACCCATGTAAACAGAACAAAATATTGCGTGCCAAATTGCCAAAACCAATTTCTGGCTCCCAGCTGAGAAATGTACGTTGATCACTCACTCTGTATTTATGAGCTGCTGTGAGAAATACTTCATGTTTCAATGTTTTAAACAGATGACCTTAGCACCCAGTCCTTCAGTTCAAACATCAGTCCCATCCCTTACAGATAGGAGACTGTAACGCACGTATTTTGCACAGCCTTTATGCCCCACGTAACATCAGCTGCGAGACAGACATAGGTTAACAGTTGGACCAGACGATCATAGAGGTCTCTTCCAACCTTAATGATTCTGTGATTGGTTATCCTCGTGTATGGGAACTGCTGAGTCATGGCCTGAACCACTGATTGAGCACCTGGAGGAAAGACCCAGTCAGCCCTGGGAGCACAGGTGAAGGTAATTCAGGTGGAAGCCTGGCTCCACCCCTCTTAGGCCTCATTTAAGGGCTGACTGCCACTGAGGAAGGATCTCTTTCTGGAGATCCCTCATTGGTGGAAGCTTTTCTCTGCGAACCCAGAATCTTCTGATGTGGGTGAGTGATCTACTTCCCTTCCCTTGTAGCACCTTGCTATCGTGCTGGTCCTTCCATCTCTTTTGCAACATCTTTTCCATTGTGTTGGTCCTTCTGATCGCTATACCTCGTTTACAGAAAACAGCCTTTTAAGAACCACAATGTATTTCTCTCAAGCAGAGGCGCACTTCTAGCAGCTGAGATAGGGGTCCACACAGATGGAGAGTATGATGTTTTGTCTATGGATCTTCCAGGACAGTTTATCCGCAGCTGAGGGACTGTCCCGTAGGGAGGAAGAGAGATTTTCTTCATGTTGTCAAAGTAGGCTTGGTGGGTCACCTGCTGTTGTTTTTTCTTCATCTTTCCAGGCCACTACTGCTAGTGCACTGGCATACAATGATGGTACACAAATGCCAGAGATCGTGGGGTCCTATCATCTGGATTGTGTGAGAAGTGCTCGTTGTTCAGGTCAGTATCACACATTGCCTCCCGCACAGCTAATCCTGCAGGTACTGGACACCTTTCTCCATGGAGGTCCATTTCCCTGGAACTGGAAATAAAATAGGACTTGTGGGTTGAGATGAAAACTAAGATAGACAGAAGAATGAAAAAGATGCTTATTCTAACTATATATAGCTCTGTATAACCACAGTGCAGCCACTCAGCCTGACAGCAACACAGCTCACCACCCACTGACCAACATCTAGCTAAGCCCTGTGCAGTGGTCTCCCCCCCAGCTTTATATCCTTCCTCATGATGTCACACAGTATGGAATAACCCCTTGCTTAGTTCAGGCCAGCTGCCCTGCCCACCCCCAACAGAAGTTACTTTCTCATGTTAAAACTCACCAAGCTGACTGCATCCTCTTCTAGAGGACTCTGTCAGTAGCGTATGCCCCTTGCAGAAAGGAGACAGGGAACTTCCCTGGGGCCTCCTGAGTGACAGAAGCACTGAGGCACAGAACAGCAGAAGCTGGAAGGGCCCGGAGACTGCAGGTTAATTAATGTCCCTGAGCGGCCCCAGCTCGGAAGCCCCAAACCGCTGCCCGCAGCTTTACCTAAACTCAGCCCCGGGGATGTGCTGCTTTTGCAGTGAGTTTTGGAGGAAGATGCGTACGTGGCCGCGGCCCGTGCCGAACTGCCCACCCCACGGGCGCCCCTCCGTGCTGGTCTCCTCGCCGGGCACCTTCTGATGCCGCACAGTGACCCCCAGCCCCGCCGGGCTCCCTCAGCTTAGGGACCGGCGGATGGGGCTGCGCCGGCGTGCTTTAGATTAAGAGTCAAAAGGAGGCATACAGGAATCCGCGAATAACCCTAAAACAGTGCTGAACCCCTTTCTCAGCCCCTACCTCAAAGAGCAATTCCCATGGGAAAGAAAAAGCCCTCCTGCTCCTCTGCACGGGCACTGAAATGCCCACCATGGTGCGGTGCCGTGCCGTGCCGTCCCCCCCTGCTGCTCCCGGGAGTCGCGGAGGGCGGACGCTAGGACCCCTCCACGGCCCTATCGAAGGCCAGCCCGTAGTGTTTAACCCTTTGTTTCCCTCAACGAGGCTCAGTGACCTAAGCCCAGAATGTACTGAGTCGGCTCCTGCTGATCAACCATCATTGCAAGTGCAGGGAATGAGGTGCCAGGCAGTAATTCGCAGAACAGGCACACCCCGAGTTGCATAAAGGTTGAAACTCGGGCATTGGTTTGAGAACTGCTCATGGGTTGTTCTCTGTTATGTCAGTCACTTGGCGTGCGCAGCCAGGTGCCAGCTCATTAACAGAAAGCTGTAGTGCAGTATCGTGCAGGATTTCTCCCCAGCGGTGTGTGTTCTATCATGCTAATTAGGCTTATGTAATGAAGCCTCGCTTCCTTTTCTTGTGGCCACCTTACACAATACTTGTGGTCAGGTATTGATACTCTTGTCCTTGTATTGCTGTGCTGTCACTGTTGTGGCCAACTATGAGTTCCCCCTACGGAGTTTCTCCTCGCACTTCTGCCTATTTGTTAGTTCAAGGAAAGCTTCCGTGTTGCTGCTTTTCATCACAGTGATGTGCTGGGACCTCTGACATATTTTTCCGGAATCCCAGGCGCTTGAGTAAATGTTGTATCAGGAACCACCACACAACTGTGACGGGCAGAAATACAAACAGCACAAACAATCGTTTCAGCCGCCCAAAATGAGGGAACCGTGAGGTCAGTGCTGAGCAGTCAGCTCGGGTGTTTTGCCTCACTTCCTGAGCCAACCCATGTAGCTGTTCCATCTTCCAGTTGACTCCTTATCTGACAGCTTAAAACAGCACATTCCTTTCAACTCCTCCCACCCATGACTGTGTCTTTACAGAGATGACGGCTGTCCACACAGGTCTCAGTGGGGATGCTTGTGGAGGAACTGGGAGAGCTGAAGGATGTTGGGGTCCCAGAGGTGTCCTGAAGGATGCCTAGGATGTCACCACCACACACAGGGGTGTTCCCAAGGCTTATGAGGGGCATCCGGGGGGCTCAGGGTGTCACCAGGGGGAATCCCCAGGATGTCACCATTCTGTCATTGGGATGTCACAGTGTGTAGTGGAAATGCTAAGTCATGGCTTCAAACAGTGATTGAGTACCTGGTGGGAAGGCAGGGCCAAGCAGGAGAGCTCAGGTGCATGCAGTGCACCTGAGTGACTGGAAGGGATGCAGCCAGGATCCACCCCTTCCCAGACCTCACTGAAGGGCTGGCAGTGGAGGGGAGGGTATTTTGCTGGAGATCCCTTCCCACCTGAGGCTTTCGAAAGTAAGCAATTTTTTCTTCCTTTGTTTCTGTGTCCCTGGCCGCTGCGTTTGGGCTTGTCCTTGTTTGCTGCAGCCTAGAACTTTTCTACCCCGCTATGGGACCTGTGGGGACAGCAGGGTGATGTGGGGATTGGGAAAGGGGACAGGGACAGGATGGGGGCATGGGATGGAGAGGACAGGTGGTGTGGATGTGGCAGGGACAGTTTGGGACAGCACAGTTCCTGCTGGTTTGCTGTGTCACCTGCTTCTCCCCTGCTCCTCGTGGCCCCTGTATTCCCCGTGGCATTAAAGGGCTCCGTGTGCTGCTGTGTTGCAATCAGTAGGGCATGGAGGGGGAGAGCTGTGGGGCCACATTTAGGGTCACCTCATGACCCCTACTTGTCATGCACACCATGCACCCCTCCCCCCCAGCCCCACACGTGCTCCTCAGCCCTACACGTGTCCCATGTCTCAGCCCCACATGTGTCCTGCAGCCCCCCCGGATTGGGCCCGCCCAGCCGGAGGCAAAGAGCAAAACACGATCACGCGCCAATGAACCCTGGCGGCCGTTTCTCGCACCCCGTGGGCTCTGCTCCTCCCCCTGAGGCCCTGGGGACCCCAAGCATCCACCCCCTCCCTTCCTCAGCTTTGCCCTGTAATTCTCACACTGGGGGATCCAACAGCCAGGGACCCCATCTTACACCCCATGTCCCACGGGGATGTGGGTGTCTGGGTGACTCCATCCCCCAATGCAGTGGACCCGGGCTGAGCCCGCACTCCCCACCCCGTGTCCTGCAGCAACAACAACAGCCGGGGGAGGGGGGGAGACGGGGGAGTGCAGGGCCAAGCTGAGTCATGGCCCCACCCGGCCCTGTCTGTGGCTCAGCCCTGTGGCCCCATATGGCACTGTCATGCAGTATGACCCCATGGCACGACCCCATAGTCTCAAGGCTCTGCCCCACAGCTACCTCCTGCAGCATAGCTTCATAGCCTGGCCCCACAGCCAACCCCGCAGTGTGTCTACCCCAAAGTTGCAGTGGGTTCTGTGTTTTCTGGGAGATGTGGGGCAAACAGCACTGTGGTTACTGGGACCATTGGAAGCCATGGGGCAAACAGCGCTGTGGTTACTGGGGGCTGTGGAGCAGGTGGCACTGACTTACTGGGAGCACTGGGGTTATTGGGATGGGTGGAACTGTAGTTACTGGGAGCACTGGGGGCTGTGGTTACTGGGAGCACTGGGATTACTGGAACAGGTGGCACTGTGGTTACTGGGAGCCACAGGACAGGTGGCAGTGAGTTATAGGAAGCGCTGGAAGCTGTGGGGCAGGCAGAGCTAGGGTTCCTGGGGGCAGCAGTTGTGACTGTACCGTGTTACTGGGATCGCTGATACAAGCAGTGCTGGGTTACTGGGATCAGTGGGACTGGTGGCACTGAGATACTGGGGGCACTGGGATGGGCTATGTTGTGTTACTGGGAGCATTGGGATCGCCAGGACAGGCAGTGCTGGGTCACTGGGAGTGCTATGGGCTGCACCCCCCCGTGTTCCCCCACGCGTTGTGTCACTGCTCTGCTATGGCAGCTGGACCCCACATCTGGCTGCACCGCCCAGATGTTTGGTTGCCGCAGCGACCGCCGCCTGTAAACACATCGTGGCCCCCTCTGGGTCCGCCCGGTCCCGCTCAGCCCAGGGCGGAGGGCCCTGCTTGGAGCAGGGGGAATCCACTTCCCTTCACTTTGTGGGGTGGTGGGGAGGTGGTCCCCACATCCCCCGACGCGCAGTGTGTGGCCGGTGCGAGGACATCATGCACCTCCTGGGGTCCGGCCGCATTCTGCTCTGGTTCTGGCTGCTGTGTCCTGGAGCTGCCTGCTGTCCAGCCCACAGGTGCCGCGGCCATGCCGTGAGCTCAGCGCTGGCCCTGCGCCCGGTCCGGGGCTATGAAAGGGCTGGAGCCGCCCCGGAGCCCTCAGTGCCGTGCTGCCGCCCGCAGAGCCGGGCCCAACAGAACCCAACCGGGCCAAACAGGGCCAAGGTGAGCTGAACTGGGCTGGGCCAGACTGAGCAGAGCCGAGCTGAGCCGAGCCAAACTGGGTTGAACCAAACCAGCCAGATCCAACTGGGTGCAACTGGGCTCACCTGAACCCAACCGGTCCAGTTCCAGGCCCCGCCCCACAGGTCGCATCCCGACTCCTGGGAGCGGCTCCAGTGCTGGCAAAGTACCAGGGGGTGATGGAGGGAAGGAGGAGTGGGGATGGGGCTGCAGCATCACTGTGTTATGGGGCTGCTGGGGAACTGGAGTTACTGGAGGAGCTGGCTGGTGCTACTGGTGCTGCTGGAGCTGCTGGACTTACCAGAGTTGTTAGAGTTAGTGGAGCTGCTGAGATTACTGGAGTTGCTGGAGCTGCTGATGCTGCTAGAGTTATTGGAGTTACTGGGGTTACTGGTGCTGCTGTAGTGACTAGAATTATTGAAGTTACTGGAAGAACTGGCTTGCTGGTGCTACTGGAGTTGCTGGTGCTGCTGGCATTACTGGAGTTACTGATGCTACTGGTGTCACTGGAATTAGTGGAGGAATTGGCATGCTGGTGTTGCTGACATTGCCGACACTGCTGTTCTTACTGGTGTTGCTGTTGCTGCTGGTGTCAGTGGAATTATTGTGCTGTGGTGGTATTGGAACTCCTGACGTTATTTTTGTTCCTGATGGTACTGGTGTTGTTGAGCAGTTGGAGGGCAGGGTTACTGGTGGTTACTGGAGTTCATGTGCACTGGAGGTGGGTTGTGAAGCTACTGGAGTCAGTGGGAACTGGGATGACTGGGGTGTACCTGGCAGCGCTGGGGCCACCCCACAGCCCTAGCTCCCTATAGGGCCCTCGGAGTCGGAGGAGTGACACCATGGATGGGAGCTGGGTGCAACCCCACGGTGTCCATGTGTCCTGCGTGTGTCCCCTTTGAGGTCCCTGTGCCGCTGCTATCCATCCCCTCCCCGCAGGACCATGACCCTGGGGCTGCTGCTGCTGGCACTGGCACTTTGGAGGGCACAGGGGAATGCAGGAACATCCCCCCGTCCTCCCCCTGTCCCCCCGGAGTTCCCCTGTGGGGCAGAGGTGCTGGAGGCGGTGCTGGGACGGCTGCGGGCACTGGAGGGAGAAGTGCGGGCGCTGCAGGGACAATGCGGGGACAGCCTGGGGCCCCAGGCTGGCACTGGTATGAGGGCGAGGAGGGGGGGATTTGGGGACACGGAGGGTGTGAGGGCTGTGGGGGATCGGAGATATGGGGGGATGTGTTGGGGAGAACGAGAGATATGGGAAGACTTCAGAGATACAGGATGTATGGGTGTGTTTGAGGGATGTGGGGGGACAGTGGGGACGTGAGGGACACAGTGGGGAGCATGGGGACAGGGACATGGGGGATATGGAGACACTTGGGGGGACAAGGGAGCTATGTAGGGGACGTGGATGGGGGGACATGGAATACAGGATGATATGGAATAACATGGGGGAAGTGAAGAACGGGAGATGTTGACAAGGGAACACTGGGGGACATGGAGGTGTGGAGATATGGGGGCACTGGGACGTGGGGCACATGTGGGATATGGTGGGAACACGGGGAGGACGTTGGGACATGGAGGACATGGGAGTGCATGTGGGACACAGTGACCTGGGAGGGTATGTGATGGGCATATGGGGAGAGGAGGAGTCAAAGGGAAGCGTGTGGCACATGGGGACCTTGCTCATCCCTGCAGGGAGCACAGCAGCGCGGGGGCTGTGTGACACCCCTGGGGCAGGGGGCTGTTGTGGGTGCCGCCTGGGGGAGGCTGGGGATGGTCTCCCGTGTCCTGCACCCCGCTGTCCCCTCGACTGCAGTGACCAGGGCCGCTGCCGGGCCGGCCGCTGCCACTGCTTTGAGGGCTTCACTGGACCGTTCTGCGCAACCCCCGTCTGCCCCCCTGGCCGTGGTGGGCCCCACTGCACCCTCGGTATGTCGCATATGTCCCCAAGTGTCCCCACGTGTCCCCAAGCCCACTGCTCCCTCGGCTCCTGGTCCTGATGCCACCTCCTTGTATCCTTGACTGTCCCCCAGTTTCCTCTGCTGTCCTCCAGTGCTCTCAGTGACCCCATCCCAGTGCTTTCAGTTGTCCCAGATCCCTCCGGTGCCCTGAATGTCCCTGAATCCTGGTGTCCCTATGGCTTGGGCACTTTTGTTCCTTGGAAACTCCCTCTGTGTCCCCTCGGTGTCCTCATCACCTCGGTCCCCTGTCCTGTTGTGTCCCCACAGTATTCCCACCCCATGGGTACTCTATCTCCTGGTGTACCCAAGTTGTCCTTACCCCATGGGTTCCCCATATCCTGGTGTCTTCATGGTTTGGGCACCCTTGTTCCATGGAAACTCCCTCCATGTCCCCATCCCTTTGGTCCACTGTCCTGTGGTGTCCCGAGGGAGTCCTCACACTGTGGCTGCCTCATCCTGTAGGGCTCAGAGGCGTGCTGTGGGGCCACCTCACATCTGGGCTCTTTCCCTGCAGAGATCCCCTCAGTGACACTGCGCCTGGCTGCGCGCAACCAGACGTCCTTCCGTGTGACCTGGCCGCGGCCAGCCATGCCTGTGGATGGCTATGAGGTGGCTGTCATCCCCATGGTGAGCTGGAGACAGGGACAGGGATGAGGATGCATCCTCAACACAGCGATGTCTCAGTGTGATGGCTCCAACGTGTCCTCAGTGTGAAACTTGTCCCCAGGATGAGCTGGTGTCCATGGCCATCCGCTTCTCCCCCTTTGGGGATACCTCTATAGTATCCTCATCATGTCCCCAACAAGTCCCTAATGTGCCTATTGTCTTCAAACCATGCCGGAGGCCAGGCCACACTATTGCAGCATGGCTCAGGAGTGGGGACATCTCCTCACTGTGTCCCTTGTGCCCAGGATTAGCCGTGGTGGTGTCACCCATCTGCTCCTTGTCCCCAGCACATCCTCTGTCACGGCTGTGGCCACCCCTCTGCTGCCCAGCCTGGGGGCAGTGATGTGTCCCCACTGTGTCCCCAGAACATCACCCAGCTCTAGGAGAAGCTGTTGACTGTGGCCACCTGCCTGGTTCAGGAAGAGGTCCCACGTGGTGTCTTCAGTGTGTCCTTGACGTGTCCTTTGTTCCCAGGATGAACCAGCAGCACTGACCACCCACGAGCTGCCTAGCTCTGCTGTCACCTTTGAGGTGACGGGGCTGACACCTGGACAAGCTTTTGAGATCTTCATCCAGGCCCAGCGGGACCAGCACCTTGGGGCGCCGGGCACCCTGCGTGTCCGCACCCGTATGTGCTACCTGCTGTGGGACAGGCATGGGGGCAGAAGGGGGGCATGGGGTGGGATGGGGAGGCATGGGGTCAGCAATGGAGACAGCTGGGGCATGGGGTGGCATGGGCACAAGAATGAGGGCAGGGATGATGTGGGGAGGGGGCAACATGTATGGGGAAAGCGTTCAGCACAGAGATGGGAATGAACATAGCACAAGGACAGGCATGGGGACAGGGATAATGCAAGCACAGGGATGGGGACATCATGGTTTGAGATGGGGATGGGTGAGGTGGGGACAAGCATGGAAATGAGCATGGGATGGGGAGGGGGATGGGAATATCACAGGTAGAGGGATGGGGGAAGGAACAGGCATGGGGATAGGGATGCGACTGGAGGCAGACATGGGGCAGGGATGGGTACTGGAAGTAGGGACAGGGGTGGAGTCCACAGCCTCTGTCTGTCCCCATGTGTCTTTATTGTCCCTATGGCTCTGCGGGTCCATATGCACCTGTCTGTCCTGCAGAGGTCTGTGTGTCAGGAGTCTGTCCGTGTGGGTCCGTGTGTCCCCCTGGGCCTGTCCGTCTGCATCTATCCCCATGGGGCTGAGTGTCCCATGGGCTCGTCTGTTCGCTTGGGGCCTTGTGTCCCTGCAGGTCCGTGTGACCCCAGTCTGTCCCCATGTGTCCCCGTGGGTCTACATCTCCGCATGTCCTGGTGCTTCCCTGTGTGTCCTTCTGTCCCACTCTGTCCTCGTGAGTCTGGATGTCTCCAGGCTCTCCCTATGGTTCCCCAGTGTCCACAGTCTGTCCCTAGGCATCTGTTTGTCCTATTCTGTTTCTGCATCCGTCCATCCCTGTGTCCCTGGGGTGCGGCAGATGAGGGATTTTGGGGACAGGCTAGTGACCCGGATCCCCTTTGTTTTCACAGTGCTTGCCCAGTCTCTGCCCACCCATGGGGGGCCACGGGTGACCCCTACATTTCTGGCATCTCCAGTGGCCCCAGTGTCACCATCAGTCCGAGGGTCTCCAGCGTCCCCACGGTCCCCAGTGTCACCAGCGTCCCCAGGGTCACTGGGATCCTTGGGGTCACCAGCATCCCCAACATCTCCAAGGTCACAGACATCCCCAGGGTCACCAGCATCCCTGAGGTCTCCAGTGTCACCAGAGTCCTCAGCAGCACCACCTTCCCTGGAATCCCCATGGTCCCCAGCATCCCCAGTGTCCCTGAGGTCACCTACATCTCCACGGTCCCCAGCATCTCCACAGTCCCCTGTGTCACCTCCATCCCCACAGTCCCCACTATCCCCAGCATCCCCTGTGTCCCCAGTGCTCCCGAGTGTCCCATCCCTGCATGAGCTGGGGGTAAAGCTTTCTTCCTACAATGGGTCCTTGCTGCAGCGCCTGGAAAGCCACCTCCGGGCCATAGATTTCCCACTCCGAGGCAACCAGACAGTGCCTGCAGTGGCCCGTGCCATCCTGTCCTACCTGCTTCGCCGCAGCCCAGCCTCGCTGCGTTATCAATTCCTCCGCCACCTCCAGCAGAGCCCCCACCCCAAACCCCAGGTGTTGCCGGGGGCTGCTGGTGAGGCCTTGGTGGACCTGGATGGGCTGCGGGGTCACGCAGAGACCATAGTGATCCGCTACCGGCTGCTGGAGGAGCCGGAGGGGGACGAGGGGGAGCTGAGAGTTCCAGGGGACACCACAGTGGCCCGGGTGCCAGGGCTGGTGCCAGGGGCCACGTACCGGGTGGAGGTGCACGGTGTGGTGCGGGGTCGTGTCTCCAAGTCCTACACATCCCTGGTGACCACAGGTAGGTGACAGGGATGGGGGACAGCGTTGCTTGGTGGCATCTGATAACCCCACACTGCTCTTTGGGTTGCAGGGCTAGGTGACACCAGTGAGTCTCCACCAGAATGGGAAAACCTGTATGAGATGGAGGTGACTGAGCCCCAGGGGGCCATGGCCAAAGCAGGTAACCCCAGATGGTGGCATTGGGGTAACTCAGGTGTTCACCAGGACTTGGTATCTGGGGTGGTGTGGTTGGGTGTTTGGGTGGTGGGATGGGTGGATGGAGGACTGGATAGAGAGATGAATGGAAGGATAGACTGAAGGTTGAGTGCGGGGCAGACGGATGCATAGATATTTATACCTTGCATCATGTCATGACCGTTGCAGCCCCATCAGAGGAGGAACCACCACAGCGCCCCCGCCTGGGCACGCTCACAGTCTCCCACGTGACTCCTAGCTCCGTCCAGCTGGAATGGAGTGTCCTTGAGGGCGCCTTTGACTCCTTCACAGTGCAGTACAGGGATGCACAAGGCCAGCCACAGGCTCTTGCTGTGGATGGTGGGTCGCGCACAGTGACCGTGCCTGGGCTGTCGCCCTCCCGCCGCTACAAGTTCAACCTGTACGGGGTGTGGGGGCAGAAGCGCATTGGTTTCATCTCCACCGATGCCGTCACAGGTGAGGCTGTGAGCCCCATCCGTGCACCCCTTGGATCACTCCATGGGATCGCTGACCTTGGGAGACATGGGGAACAAATGTTGGCCCTTAATTTGGTGCTGTGTATGGGTGCATGCAGGGTCTGAGGGCTGAAGAGCTGAAAGGATGGAAAGATGGATGATGGTGTGAGCGGCTCATTCGTTGGTTGTAGGTAGATGGATAGTTGTGCAGATGGTGGGACAGAAGGTGGGGACTGAATGAATGGGCAAATAGATTTTTGGGTGAGTAGAGAAAGTGGGTGGGTGGACGGATGGAAAAAAAAGGAAAACTCTGGATATATGACAGACTGGATCAGCTGGCAAAAAAGATAATTAAATAAATGAGAATGGATGGGAAAAATGGAGAAACAGGAAGAAAGGTAGATAGCTTTCTGAGCTGTGTGACTAATGGGTGATTAGATGGATGGATGCACATATAGACGGATAAATAGTTGCACAAATGAGTGTATAGGTGACATGATGCCTGACTCCAGTGTGTATTCTGTTGTTCCCATTAAAGCTGCAGCAAAACCGAAGGGAGAACCGCCATCCCAACCACGCCTGGGTGAGCTGACAGCGTCCCACATCAGTCCCGACTCCGTCCAGCTGGAATGGAGTGTCCCCGAGGGCACCTTTGACTCCTTCACAGTGCAGTACAAGGATGCACAAGGCCAGCCGCAGGTGGTGCCCGTGGATGGTGAGTCACGCACGGTGACCGTGCCCGGGCTGTCACCATCCCACCGCTACAAGTTCAACCTGTATGGGGTGTCGGGGCGGAAACGACAGGGCCCCATCTCCACTGATGCCGTCACAGGTGAGGATGACGTGTGCTGCATCCATGTCCTTTTGCTAATGATGGGGTTGGAGTTTGGCAGGAGTCTTGCAAGGGCTGCTCCTGGCTACTGTGATCTTAATAGAAATGGAAACATTTCCTTGTTGCTGAATGGGAAAGCCTGAACGGATGGGAGCATGCAAGATTAGAGAGAGAATGCAGTATGGAACGATTCATATTTATGAACTGCTGGATGGATGGAAATGTGCAGGGATAATATTGGTGCTCAGAGCACAGCTTGATGGTTATCTGAATGCTTCACTGCTTGTTCAGTAGATGGAGAGTTGGATGGGTGGATGCTTTCACTGTGAATTTC
>NW_018364634.1:39323-40922 GCF_002078875.1 Numida meleagris | reverse complement strand
CCTGGTGACCGACTCTGAAATGGAGTGATGAGTTGGTGAATGAGATGAAGTAAGGAATCCCTTAGGCTTCAGCCTGCTTTCGTATGGCCCTTAGCTCTCTAGTCCAGGCATGCCCAACCCGCAGGCCGTGTGCTGCCCGGCCCAGCCCAGCCTGCATCCTACCCCTGCCCGTGCTATCATGGCAGCAGCCGGGGCCCATACGCACACCCATCACTGACACAGCCAAAGACTGGAGTGTGATTGGCACTGCATCAGCAAAACCAGGAGGTGGGCAGGGCAGATAACAGTGCTGCGTTATCTCCACCTCTCGTGCCCACCACGCACAGGTAGTCAAATCAAAACCTGTGTGTGTGACCGAGGTGTGCCACTGGGTGTCCAAGATGCAGTAATTACCCACAGTAACATTTCAGCCTTGCATTTGTCTTGCCTCAGGAGGTACCAGAGCCCCCAAAAGAAGAAAAATTGTGGTTGAAGGAGAAGTGTTTGATGACAAATGGACAGATGGGTACTTGTTTATTGAGATAAAACCGAGTTACCGCTGTTGAGTTACACCTCGGATGGACTCAGCTATGAAGGCCAGTTATGGCCTCAAGTTGGGCCAGGGGAGATTCAGGCTGGACATTAGGAAGTACTACTTTTCTGAAAGAGCAGTCATGTGCTGGAATGGGCTGCCCAGGGAGGTGGTTGAGTCACCGTCCCTGGAGGTGTTCAAGAAACATTTTCATATAGTGTTGAGTGACATGGATTAGTGGTGTTATTGGTGGTAGGTGGGTGGTTGGACTGGATGATCTTGTAGGTCTTTTCCAACCTAGCTAATTCTATGGTTCTATGGTTTTGTGTGGTAGCAAATCTGATGGCAGAAGAAGCAGGAGCATCTTCTGGTGGGGAGTTTATTGAGCAACGTATGGACAGCATCAGAGCTGTAATCTGCCCTGATTACAACATGGATTTTTCTAAAATCCATTGGTTTCACTCAACTGTTGCCAATTACTGATGCTACAGTTACGACTCAACTTGCTGTCTTCATTGAAGGTATTGATAAGAAATATAATGTCACTGCAGAAATGGCTTCCTTGGTGCCAGTGAAAGGCACCAAGAAATCTTCTGATGTGGAGAAAGCAGTTAAAATGGCATTAAAGTGATTTTATGTAATCTTTGTTGACACATCTAGTAGAGCTACTGATGGCGCCCTGGCAATGGTTGGTAAAAAAGAGGGGCTTATAGAATTCATGGAAGACAATGGAATTGCTGCCAGCAGCTCATGTTTGATGAAACATCTCCGCATCCTACGTCAGGGCAATATATGCAGAAAGGCTTTAAAAATGGATGCTGTCATGCCAACTGTCATCAAAGCTGTGAACTTCATAAAGTCCTAGGGATGGAGCCATCACCGGTTCCAGGTGTTCCATAAAAGTAGAGATGCTGATTATGGAGACGTCATTTGCTCTTTTAAAGCAGGGTGTGTAAGTCATGGCAAAAATGCTAAAAAGTTTTAGGACTTGCAAAATGAAATGAAATCATTTCTGGAATCAAACGGAACGTTTGTGTCAGAACATGAGGCTGAAAACGCATCACAGATTTAATGCTTCTGGTGGATAC
>NW_018364634.1:20887-36523 GCF_002078875.1 Numida meleagris | reverse complement strand
GCAGCTGTCTGTGTTGCTGCTGGTGTCAGTGCGGTGCTTGAGGAGGACGCCTGTGTGGCTTCTGCTGAGCAGCCACGCAGCACTGCTTGCTTACGCTGAGCTTGGTCCCTGCAAGAGATGGGCTTGTGTTAAGTGCATGTGACGTGTGGTTGTGTTTGTTTCAGCTCTGCAGACTCTTTTTCTGCTGTCTACATGGGAACATCTGATCTCATTAGGAAGGAAGAATCAAGAGTTTTATTGAAGATTTCTGAATTTAGTCTCAAATGACAATCTTTTGTTTCAAATGGAAGGAGGAAGAGAAAAGGCTGTGACTCAAAGATACCTGCTTCTGCCTTGAGGCAGAGTCCCTGAGAGGCCCTGTGCCTGCTCTGGTGGCTCTGAGCTGCCTTAGAGCAGTTCTACGTCCATCTCCCTGAACGATACCTGTCCCCATTGTGGCATCTCTATCAATACCTCAGGGTGCCTTCAGCTGATTGCAATGTTGAGGCAGGAATAACAGCAGAAAATCCAGGTGTGGTGCAACAATCTGTCTTTGTTCTGCCTGCTGCAGAAATTAATGCAGCCCATGGGTCTTGACTGGTAATTCAAAGCAGCACAAAAAGGCAAAAATAAATGGTTCAGTAAAATTTTGTGTTCTGGTACTTAGACAAGTTTTGGAATGGTAGAGCCAGTAGAGTTTGGTAGAGGAAGTTGTCTGTGCTTATAATTTCTTGTCTGACAGTGTAGAACGTGATAAATATTTCTGACTCTAAATCTGGAGATGAGAAAAATTTGGAAAAGGATTTTAAGAGCGGTCCTTCTGCATTCGCTATGTCCTGTATACGCAATGGCTGCATGATGGCAATAGGCAGAGAGCCCATTCCCCTGGAGGAGCGGGCTGTGCTCTTTGGTGTGAGGCTGCAGGAAGCTCTGCAGGGTGTGAGGGGGCGACTTACTTTGCCAGAGCGCGATGGTGATGGTTATGGCAGTGAGGAGCAGGAGGCAGGCGCAAGCCAGGTTAAACCACATGACTGTATCGCAGCGGTAGCTCAGCATCTTCTCGTTGCTTGTTCATGCAGGAATAAAAGGAGAGAGAGGAAAGAGGAAAGTCCCAGCTCCCAGCTGGTGTTACGGCCATTTGTGCCAGAGCCGTTGAGAGGTGCTGCAGCAAAGGGAGTTGTGTGGCTCTGAGTGATGTTGGGGGTAAGTGTAGGTGAGGAGTGGGCTTCCTTAGGGCACCGAGAGAGAGGTGGGGACCAGGCATGTCTGCAGGTGACATCCCCAGCCATGGGCTGCTGCTGTCGGCATTGTGCTGGGGAGCTGAGGGAGGACATGTAGCCAGCAGGCTTCTTGTATTCCCTGCTGAAGCTAAAACCAGTGTTATCTGAAAATGCAATCCCTTGTTTTGGTGTGACCCATCATTTGGCATGCTTGTGACTTCTAGATCACCGCAAGTGGGATGAAAGGTAGCTTGGATAATGGGATCATGGAATCATTTGGATTGGAAAAGCCCTTCAAGATCTCCAAAGCCAACCATCAGCCTGTCCTTCTCAGTCCCATTAATGTCCCACGTCCTTTAGTGCCTCACTCAGAGTAGTCAAATATCTCTGTGGATGGTCACTCCACCTCTTTCCTGGTCAGCCCGTTACAAAATGGAATTAGTTTTCCCCCCCTCATGGGCAGCTCTCTGATACAGATTCAAAGCCTTCCCCTCTCCCCACATCAGTCAGCACAGGCCTTAATTCAGGCTGTTGAGAGCAAAGCAGCAGTGCAGGCAGAGCCCCTGCCTCCCTGCAGGGAGCTGGGTTACCTGGATGCGGGCTGTGCCGGGAGATGTCCTTGCTGGTGAGCTGGCTGCTGTGGGTGGTGGCAGCGGGTGTGGTGGGTGNTGGGTTACCTGGATGCGGGCTGTGCCGGGAGATGTCCTTGCTGGTGAGCTGGCTGCTGTGGGTGGTGGCAGCGGGTGTGGTGGGTGCTGCTGTTGTTGTAGTGACTGGAATGAGAAATGGATGAATGCAGCAAAATAGAATAAAACCGCTGCCACCCCTCCGAGGAATCAGCCAGCGCAGGAGTATCTCTGTAGGGCCCATTTTGAAAGGTGATACGGTGAAACACTGCCCAACCATGCCAATAGAAGGCTCAGGGTTTCTAATTCCTTAGCAGCACAATCAGAGATCTTCCTTATTAGGAACAATGTTTTGAGGGACCTGGGGATCTTTTCTTTCTTCAGTCCAACTTGCACCTCACCTGGGAGTTTCTTTTTGAGGTGTTGTATGCATTAGTCAGGACATTCCGGATGAACATGAGTTGAGGAAGGAGAGGGTGGCTGCGGACATTGTTACTCTCGTCCCTTAGAGGCACTGATGGGATGGGGAGGTGCCGCTGGGCTGCGCGACCACCTCTGTGTTTGGGCAGGGCCGGTAGCGCGAGCAGAGCTGGTGGTCAGGGAGCCTGTATGAGGAGGAGCAGTGCGTGTGCAATGAAACGCGTTGTGCAAAGAAGCAGGGAGATGGGGAGTGTGGGCGATGGGATAGATAAAAAAAGGCACGGGCTGGGGTGGTGTGTGTAAGCTAGTTGGGTGAAGCTGTTACTGACCTGTGAAGTAGATGTGTTGTCCAGAGCTGAAGTGCAGCACCTGGTTGATGTTGGTGATGCAGAAATAGGTCCCCTGGTCCTGCTCAGTGAAGGACTTCACCACCAGCCGATAGGAGTTGCCTTGTTTTGACCCTTCAAATCTCGAAGATGTTCTCTCATTCCCCGGGAAGGTGGTCCGGGATAACGTGGAAGTGTAAACGATGAAGTGAACGATCCCATCCTTGTCCTGTCGGACCCAGGAGACACCACTGTCCCTGTCATAATGCAGGCACTCCATCTCCAGCCGCTGTCCCTCCTTGGGGTGCTTCATATTCCTGTTGAGGAACCTGGCCACCATGGAGTTCCTCTCTCCCTTGGCCCCAGTGCAGCCTGTGGGCAGAAGTTGGCCATGTCCCGTCACGTCCAGATCGGGAAGAGCTCCCGGGGCCTTTGGGCAGGGCTCTTCCCCGCCTGTGCGTGGCAGGCAGGCAGCCGGGCTGTGAAGGTGAATGTGGAGGGAGAGCCTTGCCGTTCAGCATACTTGGGTGCTGTGCTGGAGTCCCCCCTAACAAGTGCTCAGTGCCCCCTGTCTCCCCTTCCCCATCCCCTCCAGCAACACCTGTCTGAACAGGCTCTGTTCCTGCTGCGTATCGCGCTGCAGTGCCACCGCTTCCGCTTTCCTGCGCAGTCACTGAGCAGCCCTGAATTGCGTCCTTTGGGTTTGCCCTTGATTTCCCCTGGGTCCGTTTTGCCCAGTGTCTTGGCCGTGGTGCAAGGGGAATGCCTTCCCCCATTGTCCTCCTTGCTCCTGGCCAAGGTGCCCCGTGAGCCCGCTTCCATACTCACAGAGCGTGAGGCTGAGCAGGAGGAGCAGTGCAGGAGATGCGGCCATCGTCCTCGGGGCGGTGCAGCGCAGCGCGGGTGATCTTTGTCTCTTAACTTTTTAGGCAGCGTAACTGATAGGAGAGGATGTGATGTCATCAGGACCCATTCTGTGAAGATCCAGCGTTCAGAACTGAATGATTTCCGCAGAACTCCAGTACAGATCCAGAACTCAGGCTGTTTGTTGTTATAGTGTTGTTTTTAATGGATTTTGCAGCCATGAGTTCAGTTGAGATTCAGACTGGCTGCGCTCCTTCTTGAAATCAGATCAGCCATTGCAGTCTGCTGTCTCTCAGCCATTTGGGGCTCTCCCATCACATCCAGACCCGCACAAAATGGGGACAAGTGCCGTGATGTGGACTCTGGCCCCAGGCTGCATTTCTTGACAAAGATTCTGCCACCTTCACTTGCTTGTGCTTAAGTGGTCCAGTGTGGATGTCAAAGCATGCTGTGTTCTTACAGAGCACACAAGACATGGGGATGTTTACAGCACCTATTTCTTTGCAGTTTTGATTCCCAAGTCCATGCATTGCTGACACATAGCTGACTTCTCCAGCTCTGTTCTTCTTTGCAATTTTTCTGCAAATGCCGCTTTGTGCAAGGCTGGAGGTCCGTGATGTGAAACCCATCAAAAAAGCCCCCTTTCCCAGTGGCATGCTGATTTGTATCTTGTTTTCAAAGCAGAATTTTTGTGGTTTTATTCTGCAACCACAAGGTCCTACACCTTGCGAAATAGATGTGTCAACCTTCAGGGCCTCTGCTGCTGCCTCTAGGTGACCACTCACACGTTGGTAAGTGCTGGGCTTCCTGCAGCTTTGCACATAGAGTAAGGACCGTTTCCCTGGGCTGGTGTTATTTGTGTCTTGTGTTGTTATTTCCTGGCTTTATTGTAATTTGTGATGCGTTCTTGTATTCCTCTTTTGCAAATGAGCCCCCTGTTCCTGGATGCCAGAAAGCAGGCCCTGCTGCCTGATGGATGTGGTGTTGTGTGAGAAAATGAGCAAAAATTGTCTGGTTATCCCCAGGCTCATTTCAATGGGCCTGAAAGCATATTGGTGAGTAAGGAAGGAAAGCCGGTGTGAAGCCTTGTAGAATGGGGCAACTTAGGCTTACTTTGAGGTTTTAAGACTTGTGATGTCAGCATATAGTCGAGTAATTTTATTTTGAAATTGAAATAGAAAACGGACTTTGTTGATTAAATAACATGACAAGAATGTGTGTCTTGAAATCCCATCAAGCAAGTGTGAAGAAAGGACTGTTAGGCCTCTGTCCATCTCCCAGTGAGACACCTATGCTGCTTGTGTGGGCTCCTTCTGTTGTCAGTTTATTCTTCTCCATCTAAAGAGAATTCATGCTGCCTTTGCAATGGGATCAGGAGCTTTGGGGAGTGCCTGGCTTCACTGCCTGGTGGAGGAGCGTGGGTCAGGAGCTGAAGCTGTGGGCATGCCTTGTGGATGGATGGCTGAAGTTGTCCCATGTGTTGTGAGATGCTGAAGCGAGCTGCTTCTGCCTTGTACCAGCATTGTGACCAAAGTGGGAAAATTCCTGAGCTGTAGCTACAGACATTACTCCCACCTGAGCAGCTGTTCTGCATACACTAAGGTTTGTGAAGGTTAAATTGTGATCTTTGAGATCCTCTTATATAACGCCGTGCTGAGTCATCCCCTGCTGAGCAGCAATCATCATCAGCACTGATTAGTGCAACTGCGAGTGTTGGAAAAGAAGGATGAGCTTTGAGGAATGGAGGTTCTTCCTCCCCTTAAAAATGGAGGCAGCNCTATGCTGCTTGTGTGGGCTCCTTCTGTTGTCAGTTTATTCTTCTCCATCTAAAGAGAATTCATGCTGCCTTTGCAATGGGATCAGGAGCTTTGGGGAGTGCCTGGCTTCACTGCCTGGTGGAGGAGCGTGGGTCAGGAGCTGAAGCTGTGGGCATGCCTTGTGGATGGATGGCTGAAGTTGTCCCATGTGTTGTGAGATGCTGAAGCGAGCTGCTTCTGCCTTGTACCAGCATTGTGACCAAAGTGGGAAAATTCCTGAGCTGTAGCTACAGACATTACTCCCACCTGAGCAGCTGTTCTGCATACACTAAGGTTTGTGAAGGTTAAATTGTGATCTTTGAGATCCTCTTATATAACGCCGTGCTGAGTCATCCCCTGCTGAGCAGCAATCATCATCAGCACTGATTAGTGCAACTGCGAGTGTTGGAAAAGAAGGATGAGCTTTGAGGAATGGAGGTTCTTCCTCCCCTTAAAAATGGAGGCAGCGCGGTTTACTGAAAGTAAAGGTTGTGTTGAAATTGGTCTGTATTTAATTTATTTTCATGAAACAGTTAATCTATGAGTTATGGCTGTGCAGAGTGCAGACAAAATTATGCAGGGAAGAGAGAGTCTGACAGGTTTTGGAATGGGCTCAGGAGGATGTGAGTTAGAGATGAATAATCTTGGTGCTTTCTGAGAAGATTTCTTTTGGAAAGCTGGGAGGTATTTCCCGCTGTGGATCCCTGGTCTCACAGACAAATATAGTTCAATATAGTTGGAAGAGGGTTTCTTTATTTTTTGAAACATCAGTGGGGTTGGTTGTGGCATGTTCAGTCCCTGTGCCCCTATGAAAATTGTGAATGAACCCAAAGAACACACTGAGAGCGTTAAGCATTAGAAGTGTTTATTTGGGACGGCCTTGGAAATGAGAGGAAGGCTGGGGTATGAGAGCTGAGTTTTGGGTGTGATTGATGGGCAGACTCAGGAGGAGCAGGCAAATGGCCGCGCTGCATCAGGGCAGCTGTCTGTGTTGCTGCTGGTGTCAGTGCGGTGCTTGAGGAGGACGCCTGTGTGGCTTCTGCTGAGCAGCCACGCAGCACTGCTTGCTTACGGTGAGCTTGGTCCCTGCGAGAGACAATGGAGTGTGAGGCGTGGTTGCTTTTGATCATTCATCTCTTTTGTGCACTTCCAACATTTGATCTCCTTTGTAAGAAAGAAGTGAGATTTGACTGAAAGTTTCAGAATTGACTCTCAAATCACAAACTTTGTTTCAGTTGGAGGGGGGAAAAGAGAAATGCTGGCACTTTGCACTGACTGTTTTCTTGGGGGAAATTAAAGATTTCAGACATGAAATTGTTCCAAAGGCTTTTTCCTTCCCAGAAGTGTAGCCTCACTGCTTTCAGCGTAGCAGCCTCTGAATGTGTGTAATTAAGGAAGTAGTTTGGCTATAGCTCCAGCTGCTGCTGGAAGTCCTGGCATTTCTATCTGCAAAGCTCACAGTGAAGCACGCTTCTCCTGTTGTTCCACAGTGCTTTGGGTTCTGGTACTTCCAACACTGATATACAGATTTCAGGATGGTAGAGACAATGACGTCTGGTAGAATCAGGTTTCTGTGTTTTCAATTATTGTCTCACAGTGTAGTATGGGATAAATATTTTTCAAGCTAAATCTAGAGCTGAGGAAAGTCTGGAAAAGGATTTTAAGAGCGGTCCTTCTGCATTCCCTATGTCCTGGCTGTGTGATGGCAATAGGCAGAGAGCCCATTCCCCTGGAGGAGCGGGCTGTACTCTTTGGTGTGAGGCTGCAGGAAGCTCTGCAGGGTGTCAGTTTCTTGCGGAATCAGACTCAGTAACCTGAGTGAGATTACAAAGCAGGAACGTTTTCTTCAGCTCTGCGCATGTGCAGGGTGCAAGGGGATATTTCCTCCTAGCTTGCACATCAGTAAGCAAAAACACCACGCATTTAAAAGCCAAGCTTATACATATTCCGCATGTTTCCCGGGATCCATCTACATATTCATTATTCTCCGGGAATTCATTTGCATTCTCTGGGAATTCCTTTGCATAGTGCAAACCCTCCCCCTGGCACATGGGTTGTAGTTCCTCCTGGTGGTCATTGGATGAAGGCTTGACGTCTTCCTCGCCCTGTTCCATTCACCCCACTGCTGTTTTGCAGAGGCACTCCGGCTTCCGGCAGTTCCTGGTACTGGTCCATGCTGATAATGGAGTTTTGCCGAGTTCCTTTTCTTGTCTTGTACTTACCCTAGCCCCGTGCAATAGTTAACCCCTTAGACTGTCCGTTCTAACTCATCAGGGTGCGACTTACTTTGGCAGAGCGCGATGGTGATGGTTATGGCAGTGAGGAGCAGGAGGCAGGTGCCAGCCACTCGAACCCAGAGGAGAACTTCACAAATGGAATTCAGTGTGTTCTCGTTGCTTGTTCCTGCAGGAAGAAAGGAGAGAGAGGAGAAAGAGGAAAGGCCCAGCTCCCAGCTGGGGTTACGGCCAGCTGTGGCAGTGTAATTGGGAGGTCCTGCAGCAAAGGGAGCTGTGTGGCTTTGAGCAAGGCTGGTGGTAGGTGTAGGTGAGGAGAGGGCTTCGTTAGGGCACGGAGAGAGAGGTGGGGACCAGGCATATCTGCAGGTGACATGCCCAGCCGTGGGCTGCTGCTGTCCACATTGTGCTGGGGAGCTGAGGGAGGACATGTAGCCAGCAGGCTTCTTGTATTCCCTGCTGAAGCTAAAAGCAGTGTTATCTGAAAATGCAATCCCTAGTTTTGGTGTGACCCATCATTTGGCATGCTTGTAACTTCTGGGTCACCGCAAGTGGGATGAATGGTAGCTTGGATAATGGGATCATGTAATCAGTTTGTTTGGAAAAGCCCTTCAAGATCTCCAAGGCCAACCATCAGCCTGTCCTTCTCCGTCCCATTAATATCCCACGTCCTTTAGTGCCTCACTCAGAGAAGTCAAATATCTCTGTGGAAGGTCACTGCACCTCTTTCCTGGTCAGCCCATTACAAAATGGAGTTAGTTTCCCCCCCTTCATGGGCAGCTCTCTGATACAGATTCAAAGCCTTCCTCTCTCCCCACATCAGTCAGCACAGGCCTTAATTCAGGCTGTTGAGAGCAAAGCAGCAGTGCAGGCAGAGCCCCTGCCTCCCCGCAGGGAGCTGGGTTACCTGGATGCGGGCTGTGCCGGGAGATGTCCTTGCTGGTGAGCTGGCTGCTGTGGGTGGTGGCAGCGGGTGTGGTGGGTGCTGCTGTTGCAGCAGTAGTGACTGGAATGAGAAATGGATGAATGCAGCAAAATAGAATAAAACCGCTGCCACCCCTCCGAGGAATCAGCCAGCGCAGGAGTATCTCTGTAGGGCCCATTTTGAAAGGTGATACGGTGAAACACTGCCCAACCATGCCAATAGAAGGCTCAGGGTTTCTAATTCCTTAGCAGCACAATCAGAGATCTTCCTTATTAGGAACAATGTTTTGAGGGACCTGGGGATCTTTTCTTTCTTCAGTCCAACTTGCACCTCACCTGGGAGTTTCTTTTTGAGGTGTTGTATGCATTAGTCAGGACATTCCGGATGAACATGAGTTGAGGAAGGAGAGGGTGGCTGCGGACATTGTTACTCTCGTCCCTTAGAGGCACTGATGGGATGGGGAGGTGCCGCTGGGCTGCGCGACCACCTCTGTGTTTGGGCAGGGCCGGTAGCGCGAGCAGAGCTGGTGGTCAGGGAGCCTGTATGAGGAGGAGCAGTGCGTGTGCAATGAAACGCGTTGTGCAAAGAAGCAGGGAGATGGGGAGTGTGGGCGATGGGATAGATAAAAAAAGGCACGGGCTGGGGTGGTGTGTGTAAGCTAGTTGGGTGAAGCTGTTACTGACCTGTGAAGTAGATGTGTTGTCCAGAGCTGAAGTGCAGCACCTGGTTGATGTTGGTGATGCAGAAATAGGTCCCCTGGTCCTGCTCAGTGAAGGACTTCACCACCAGCCGATAGGAGTTGCCTTGTTTTGACCCTTCAAATCTCGAAGATGTTCTCTCATTCCCCGGGAAGGTGGTCCGGGATAACGTGGAAGTGTAAACGATGAAGTGAACGATCCCATCCTTGTCCTGTCGGACCCAGGAGACACCACTGTCCCTGTCATAATGCAGGCACTCCATCTCCAGCCGCTGTCCCTCCTTGGGGTGCTTCATATTCCTGTTGAGGAACCTGGCCACCATGGAGTTCCTCTCTCCCTTGGCCCCAGTGCAGCCTGTGGGCAGAAGTTGGCCATGTCCCGTCACGTCCAGATCGGGAAGAGCTCCCGGGGCCTTTGGGCAGGGCTCTTCCCCGCCTGTGCGTGGCAGGCAGGCAGCCGGGCTGTGAAGGTGAATGTGGAGGGAGAGCCTTGCCGTTCAGCATACTTGGGTGCTGTGCTGGAGTCCCCCCTAACAAGTGCTCAGTGCCCCCTGTCTCCCCTTCCCCATCCCCTCCAGCAACACCTGTCTGAACAGGCTCTGTTCCTGCTGCGTATCGCGCTGCAGTGCCACCGCTTCCGCTTTCCTGCGCAGTCACTGAGCAGCCCTGAACTGCGTCCTTTGGGTTTGCCCTTGATTTCCCCTGGGTCCGTTTTGCCCAGTGTCTTGGCCGTGGTGCAAGGGGAATGCCTTCCCCCATTGTCCTCCTTCCTCGTGGCCAAGGTGCCCCATGAGCCCGCTTCCATACTCACAGAGCGTGAGGCTGAGCAGGAGGAGCAGTGCAGGAGACGCGGCCATCGTCCTTGGGGCGGTGCAGCGCAGCGCGGGTGATCTTTGTCTCTTAACTTTTTAGGCGGCGTAACTGATAGGAGAGGATGTGATGTCATCAGGACCCTCTTCTGTGAAGATCCAGCGTTCAGAACAGAATGATTTCCAATGAACTCCAGTACAGATCCAGAACTCAGGCTGTTTGTTGTTATAGTGTTGTTTTTAATGGATTTTGCTGCTGTGTCTTCAGTTGAGATTCAGATCACAAATGCTCCTTCTTGAAATCAGATCAGCCATCGCAGTCTGCTGTCTCTCAGCCATTTGGGGCACTCTCATCACATCCAGACCTGCACAAAATGGGGACAACTCCCATGATGTGGACTCTGGCCCCAGGCTGCATTTCTTGAGAAAGATTCTGCCACCTTCACTTGCTCTTGCATAAGTGGTAAGTGTGGATGTCAAAACATGCTGTGTTCTTACAGAGCACACAAGACATGGGCTGTTTTACAGCACCCATTCCTATGCAATTTTGTTTCCCAAGTCCATGCATTGCTGACCTGTAGCTGACTTCTCCAGCTCTGTTCTTCTTTGCAATTGCTCTGCAAATGCCGCTTTGTGCAAGGCAGGAGATCCGTGAAGTGAAACCCATCAACAAAGCCCCCTGTCCCAGTGGCATGCTGATTTGTATCTTGTTTTCAAAGCAGAATTTTTGTGGTTTTATTTTGCAACCACAAGGTCTTACACCTTGCGAAATAGATGTGTCAATGTTCAGGGCCTTTGCTGCTGCCTCTAGGTGACCACTCACACGTTGGTAAGTGCTGGGCTTCCTGCAGCTTTGCACTTAGAGTGACGACTGTTTCCCTGGGCTGGTGTTGTTTTTGTCTTGTGTTGTTATTTCCTGGCTCTACTGTAATTTGTGATGCGTTGTTATATTCCTCTTTTGCAAAGAAGCCCCCTGTTCATCTGTTTGTGTCAGAAATAGTGTTGCTAGCAGGAGCGGGGAAGTAATTGTCCCTCTGTACTGAGGTCAGGTGAGGCCGCACCTCGAGGGCTATGTTCCGTTTTGGGCTCCTGTGGGTCTCAACGGCTGCTTATTAAGCAATAGCTGTTTGTTAGTGCTCGATGCCGCTATGCAAGTATAGCTATTGTGACTGCGTGTGTGACCGAACGGACCCGGAAGCTCCAAAATTTGGGAAAGTACCTGTGCAGTCAAAGAACTGACCAGAAGGAGGGCGGGCAGCCCATGACACAGAGCCTCGTGCATGGTGTGTGACCGAGGCTGCGATTGGACGCGGAGCCTCATGCGGAGTGCGTGACTGAGGCTGTGATTGGACAGAAGTTACGAAACCAGCGCGTGTTGTGGATGCGGTCTGTTGTACGGGTATAATACCGGGAGCGTCCCAGGGAATAAATGAGATCTGCTTCCACCGCATCGGTGACTGAGAGTCGTCGTCCAAGCGAGGACGGACAGCCCCGGGTCAGGAGGGTGGACAGCCGCAGGAGGGGATAGCAACAATTGGTGACCCCGATGTGATCTCGTCCACAGTTTGATCCCGACAACAGGAGGGTGCTTGGACGCTCCAGCAGGACCGGGACCTGCAGTCATGTCCACCGCATTGGTGTCGCAGACTGCCAAGGTGCTCCTTCTCCTTGTGAGGGAGGGAGGGACGTCCCTATCGAGGGACAAGGTTGAGAAACTGATTGACTGTTTGTGCCAGCAGTGTGGGCTTGGGGCCCTGGGGCTGGCGGTCGATCTCCCTTCACTGCTGGAAGCAGGGGAGGAACTCATGGAAACTCATGGAAAGGGCGGTCTCAGGATGCATCCGACCTCTTGTGGGTTTTTTGGGCGGGTGAGGGGAGCCCTTTGGGCACTCCAAGAGCGCCGCGAGGTGTGGCGGGTGGCGGCTACGGGGGTTTGTGGGGACGCGGCTGTAGATCCCTTGGGCAGGGTCGGCGACCGCGCTGTGGTGGAGCATGGCTCCCCTATCTCCCCAAAGGCACTGCCCCTGGTGGTGGGGAATGACCCCATGAGGGAGGAATGCAGACCGACCCCTCTGAGGCCCCACTCTGGGGGTTCCGCTTGTGCCCCGAGGTGGGGGTTGGGCCTCCACCTTTCCCACCCCCCTGCCAAGCGGCAGGGGTTGGAAGGGGGACATGGTTGGGGACCCTGGGTATTGGGGGGCTCCACGGGCGGGCGGTGCTGTATGCAGGGGGTAAAGATCCTACTCGGGATCGGACTTTGAGATTCGGCTTGAGCCGGTTTTCTATGGACGAACAACCCGCGAGATCCCCTCCCCCGTCGCCTGAGGGTCATTGGCGAAGTATTGTAAGGGAGTGCGCGGGGGCCGGTGCACCGCTAGAAGCGTCTGCATTTCCTGTATATGTAGAGCACACGGGGGCTTCTCGGTGGTCTCCCCTGAACTGGCGAATAGTCAGGGAGGTTCGACAGTTGGTACAGACCAACGGTTTGAGCAGCCCGCTTACTAGCAATTTGCTGGACTCCTGTCGGACTCTCGGTGACTTTAGGTAGTGGCAGTGCTATGGGCCTGCTGTACCAATGGTTTCCAGAGTCAAACCCCCAAGACTGTGTGATTTTGCTCCAATGGTTGTACACCTCCGCTGTCTCCGCCTCGACTGTGCTGATGCTCCCTTCAACCTTGGCGGATATCATTGTTCGAGCTCAGAAGAGATGCCTCGAATTGACAGGCCGGGAGTTGGAGAGCATCACTCTCCCCGTCCCCAAGCACATTTTTGAGGCCACACTGAACTCTGACCCCTCTTTGCAGATGGCCTTGGCGGATTTCTCAGGTCAGATTATTCCCACACGAGGCCACCCGCTGTTGTCTTTACTGCTCCCTTCCTCTTTGGTGCCCAGAAGCTGCCTGTCCGCCACCCCTCTAACGGGCACCACTGTGTTCACTGATGCCGGAGGGAAGACCCACTCCTTTGCCATTGCATGGCGCGAGGACGGGGCATGGAGAGTCCACTGCCAGGAGAGTGACGGGTCCCTCCAGTAATTGGAGTGCGCGGCTATCATATGCGCCCTACGAAGGTGGTCGCACATGCCCCTGAATATCATCTCAGACTGTGCTTAAGCAAAATGGAGTATTAGGCATAGCTATGGGATCGTGGGGAATAGCCAGTTCCAGGCCATTGTCGAACGGGCTCACCATACGTTGAAGGCCCAATTGGAGAGACAAGGAGAGGGGGGAGGAAGCCCAGTAGAGTTGTTAAACAGAGCCGTGTATGTTCTTAACCACCTCCAGGTTGACAAGGGTCTGGTCCCCACAAGTGCTTTAGAGAGACATTTTTCGACTAAACACCTGTTATTCTCAGGGAAGGCTCTGCCCCGGGTGTGATTTAAAGATCCCCGGAGCGCGGTGACTGGGTGGGTCCTGCACATCTTTTAACGTGGGGCAGAGGGTATGCTTGTATTTCTACAGGGTCTGGCACTCGGTGGATTCCTGCTCCTTGTGTTCGCCCTTACCTCGCTTCCGACAGCGATGACTCAGGGTTCAGTACAGAATGATTTCTGCAGCTCTTCATTTGTGATGCAGAACTTGGGCTCTTTTATTGTTGTAGCGTTGATTATAATGGTGCCTGAGGGATTTTGCTGCAGTGTCTTCTGCTGAGGTGCAGACTGACAATGTTCATTCTTGAAACCAAATCAGCTGCCACAAACTGCTGTCTTTCTGCCATTTGGGGCACTCACATCACGTCCACATGTGCAGATAACAGGGACAAGTCCCGTGCCATTGACATGGACTGAAAGTTGTATTTCATGCAGGAGTGTTTATTTTAGTGTATTTTATTCTATTCTGTTTACAGACTGATCCATGTGCACTTCTCATCTCAGGATCTGTGTATTGCTGTCCTGTAACTGAGTTCTTCAGCTTGGCTGTTCTCTACAATTCTTTATAATTTCTGTGCCAAAGCTGCTGTGTACAAGGCAGGAGGTCGGTGATGTGATAGCCATCATGAAAGGCCCTTGTTGCAGTCTCATGGAGATCAATTTGTTTTTGTGAACTGAATTCTTGTTTTCTTGTCAACAACCACAGGGACTTCCGCCCTCAATGCCTCAACGTTCTGGGCCTTTGCTGCTGCCTCTAGTGACCACTCACACGTTGGTAAGTGCTGGGCTTCCTGCAGCTTTGCACATACAGTAACGACGGTTTCCCTGGGCTGGTGTTATTTGTGTCTTGTGTTGTTATTTCCTGGCTCTACTGTATTTTGTGATGTGTTGTTGTATTCCTCTTTTGCAAATAAGCCTCCTGTTCCTGGATGCCAGAAACCCGGCCCCGGTATCTGCTGGAAGTGCTGTTGTGTGAGAAAATGGGCAAAAATTGTCTGTTTATCCCTGGGTTCATTTCATTGGGCCTCAAAGCCTTTTGGTGAGTAAGGAAGGAAAGGCAGTGTGAAGCCTTGTGGAATGGGGCAACTTAGGCTTACTTTGAGGTTTTAGGACTTGTGATGTCAGCATAAAGTAGAGAAGTTTTTTTTTTGACATAATGAAAAAATGGATTTCGTTGATTAAATAACATGACAAGTATCTGTGTCTTGAACTAGCGTCAAGCAAATGTGAACAGTGGTCCCTTAGGCCTATGTCAAACTCCCGTTGAGAAACTTACGCTGCTTGTGTAGGCTCCTTCTGTTGTCAGTTTATTCTTCTCAGTCTAAAGAGAATCCATGCTGTCTTTGCAATGGGATCAGGAGCTGTGGGGAGTGCCTGGCTTCCCTGCCTGGTGGAGGAACGTGGGTCAGGAGCTGAAGCTCTGGGCATGCCTTGTGGATGGCTGAAGTTGTCCCATGTTTTGTGAGGTGCTGAAGTGAGCTGCTTCTGCCTTACAACAGCACTGTGACTAAAGTGGGAAAATTCCTGATTTTAATGTTTCACTATGGTTTGATGGGAAGGGGACCTGTAGGCAAATGAGGATGTTTGCATGTTTCTGGGGACTGGATTGTCACTCTGCCATGGAGCATGGTTGCCTACCCACAGAATCTTGTGTTCAGAGATGTGTTTGAAGAACCTGTACAAGCTGAGTACAGGATCATCCAGGAAGGGCCATTGCCTCCCTTAGTAGGGACAATTTACCTCTGTCTTCTGCCCTGATAGCATTATTTTACTGTGGGTCATTCCCAGATTCCAAACAGGAACTCAGATGTTTGCCTCCGAAGTACAGAGGTGTTCCTGTAGCTCACCAGTGGAGTTTTTTTCCACATGAGGCCACGCTTCCTGTGATGCGTTCAGAACCTGGGTGCTGTGTCACTGTTCAGAGGGCTCCTTTTCCTCTTCATACTCAGATTTTTGTGTCTTGAAGATCTTTGTGAGTCACTCCTACACCAAAGGTACACCCCGACCCTGCCTCTTCTGATGTGTTCCATCGTGCCATGCAGGATGGGGGTAACACTGCTGAGTCACAGGGGGAGCTTTTGGGGGAATCTCTCCTTCCTGCTGCCTTGAAGAAATGCTTAATGAATGTATGTCTTTAATGCAAGATGCAAGCTTGTTGTCATTGGGGGGGAACAGTCAGGGGGCTGTCATGCATCCGTTCCCAGCAGAGACACACTTCATTGGCCAGAGAGGGACCCAAGGAAGACTAGCTGTGATGGAGATGTCTGTGTGTGATCAGATGAAGCCACCCAGCTCCTGAGCCTCCTTCTCTTGTCTCCTGTGTATGAATTCATAAGGGGTAATTCCTTTCCTGGATGCTGTGTTTATATA
>NW_018364634.1:18585-20162 GCF_002078875.1 Numida meleagris | reverse complement strand
GTCAGTGCGGTGCTTGAGGAGGACGCCTGTGTGGCTTCTGCTGAGCAGCCACGCAGCACTGCTTGCTTACGGTGAGCTTGGTCCCTGCAAGAGACAATGGAGTGTGAGGCGTGGTTGGTTTTGGTCATTCATCTCTTTTGTGCATTTAGAACATTTGATGTCTTTGGTAAGGAAGAAGTGAGAGTTGACTGAAAGTTTCAGTACTGACTCTGAAATCACAAGCTTTGTTCCAGCTGGAGGGGGGAAAAGAGAAATGCTGTCACTGAAACATAGCTTTGCACTGGCTGTTTTCTTGGGGCAAATGAAAGATTTCACACATGAAATTGTGCCAAAGCTTTTGCCTTCCCGGAAGAGTAGCCTCACTGCTTTGAGCATAGCAGCCTCTGAATGAGTGTAATTAAGGAGATAGTTTGGCTGTACATCAAGCTGCTGTTGCCAGCGTTGGCATTTGGATTAGCAAGACCCACAGTGAAGCATGTTTCTCCTGTTATTCCACAGTGCTTTGGGTTTTGCTACTTCCAGCCATGATATATGTATTTCAGGATGGTAGAGACAATGCCGTCTGGTAGAATCAGGTTGCTGTGTTTTCAATTCTTGTCTCACAGTGTAGTATGTGGTAAATATTTTTCAAGCTGAATTTAGAGATGAGGAAAGTCTGGAAAAGGATTTTAAGAGCCGTCCCTTTGCATTGCCTGTGTCCTGGATACGCAATGTCTGTGTGATGGCAATAGGCAGAGAGCCCATTTCCCTGGAGGAGCGGGCTGTGCTCTTTGGTGTGAGGCTGCAGGAAGCTCTGCAGGGTGTGAGGGTGCGACTTACTTTGGCAGAGCGCGATGGTGATGGTTATGGCAGTGAGGAGCAGGAGGCAGGCGCAAGACAGGTTAACCCACAGGACTTTTTTATAGCAGGAATTCAGTGTGTTCTCATTGCTTGTTCCTGCAGGAAGAATGGAGAGAGAGGAAGGAGGAAAGGCTCAGCTGCAGACATGTCCCTGCATCCTGAAATGCCTGTTGTCCGCACAGACATTAATTTGGCCTCTTCCAGTCACAGCAGCACTGCAGGCAGAGCCCCTGCCTCCCCAGTGCTGGGTTACCTGCATCCGCGCCCCACTGCAAGTTGTCCTTCTTGGTGACATGGCTGCTCTGGGTGGTGTCAGTGGATGTGGTGGGTTCTGCTGTTGTTGTGAGTGGATAGAAAAATGGAAGAATGCAGTGAGATACATCAAGACAACCTTCTCCCACACCTGCAGAGCGGTGGAAAAACTTGCGACCAGCACAAAGGAGACCCTGCAGGGCCCATTTTGAGTTGCAGTATCCTGACATTCTGATGTGAGGTGTGCTTGTATTGCTGAGCTGCCCAGCCATGGAACCTGCTGTCTGTGGGCTCAGAATTTCTTAGCAGCACCCTCATAAAATCTGAGCTCTTTCGGTGGTGTCATCCCCCCACTGGCAGCTCTCTGAGAATGATTAAAATGTTCTCTAGTCCTCACATCCCCAAATGCCTCCATTCAGCACAGTCTCTAATTCCTGCTGTTCCAAGGAAATCAGCACTGCAGGCAGAGCCCCTGCCTCCCCGCA
>NW_018364634.1:14038-15818 GCF_002078875.1 Numida meleagris | reverse complement strand
CTGCAATTGTACTTTGTAGTTCCTCTGCAGAAGCCGCTGTGTGGGAAGGTCTGTGGTGTGATATCCATCAAGAAAGCCCCGTGCCCCCGTGGCATGCAGGTTTTTTCCTTTTCCTTTATTTTTTACATCTTGTGACTTTCTTCTCCAACCTCAAGGACTTCCGCCCTGACAAAAATAACCCTGTGAGCTTCATCACTCAGGGCCCTTGCTGCTGCCTCCAGGTGACTGACCGCTCGCACACGGGTAGTGGTTTGGACTTCCTGCAGCTTTGCACATGAACTAGCGACCGTTTCACTAGCCTGGTGTTATTTGCTTCCTCTTTTGGTATTTCCTGGCTATTGTGTTTGTTGTTTTTTCTTATTTTTCCCTCTTGAGGTGTTTTTCTGTGACTCCATGGGTGTGCAACCTTTTGGCTTGCCTGGGCCGCCTTGAGTGAGAAGGAGCAGTGTTGGGCAGCATATCCATAGGTTACTCCAAAAGTAATGCGTCCTGTTTTATTTCCCTGGAGATGAGAGCAGTTTCAAAGAGCACAATAACACTATTTGATAGGGTTAATTCTCAGTTACCAAACACTGTCTTTCAACATAGTCACCACCTTTTGATATGCATTTTTTACCAGTGAGTAATGAGAGCTTGGGAGCCGTGCTCGAAAACATCTGGCCCAGTGTAGGTGATCATAGTTTCTGTTGCCACTGCTGAAACACAATCCTCCCAGAGCCTCACTCTGCTCACATCCATTGTTTGGTCTCCAGAAACATCCAGCAAGCATCACTGAATGTCAGTGAGTGCCATTTTTTCTGCATGGAGGAATTCAGTGACACACCTTCATGCTCATTTCCGTGTCAGACGCTGTTTTATCAGACTGCCCCTCTGCTGCTTTGTGTCACGTGGCAACAAAATGTGGTGGAATACTGTTGGGAATGTTCTGCTTCTGCTGCTGTACCACCACCACCTGCCTCTGAACATATGGGCCAACAGAATAAAACAGGAGGTGTTACTTTCAGAGCAGTCCTGGCAAAATACACTATATCCTTAACTTATAAATATGAAGTAATTTCATATTTATGAAGAAATTTATGAAACATTTTTAAGGTTTTTCTTAAAATGTTAAAAGAAAACAAGCAAAATCCCATAGAACCTGTGGGATGTGTGGCCTTGTTTTTGTGAAACTTACGCAGTGACCTGGTTTGATGGCAGTGCCTGCAATTCTCAGTGAGGTCTCAATGGGCTTGTCAGGGAATTTTGTTGGAATTAAAATAAAATTAGTACTTCCTGTACTTCGTCCCTGACCATAATTGTTCACAAACACAGGTAGTATGAAAACTGGCACTGCTGGGTGATGACGGTGCTGTTTTGTGAGAAAGGGAGCTAAACTGATCTGGGATCTGGGCTCATTTTGTTGGGCCTGCCAGCACTTTGGTGAGGGAGGAAGGCCAGGGTGAGGCCTGCTGAGCTCTGTGAGGCTTGTGGTGGTATGAGGCTGTAAGCCTTGTGACGTCTGCATGAAGCAGAGCAGACCTTTAACAAAATAATCAGAGAATCTGTTGGATCTATCAAATAGCATTAGAAGCATCTGTGTCTTGAAATTCCATCACGGAAATACGAAGAGTCTGTCTCCCATTGAGACTTCTGAGTTATGCTGCTTGTGTAGGCTCCTTTTGTTGTCAGTATATTCTACTCCATTTAAATAGAATCCATGCTGCCTTTGCAATGGGATTGGGAGCTTTGGGGACAGCCTCGTTACACTGCCTGGTGGTGGAATGTTGGGCACGAGCTGAAG
>NW_018364634.1:9778-11473 GCF_002078875.1 Numida meleagris | reverse complement strand
CTCTCTGACCTGGAAGTCTCGGATGGGGAGCGGGATAAACCCCCCACGATTCAGGAGGAAACGATCAGAGACCTACTACTCCACCTGGACTGCCACAAGTCCATGGGGCCAGATGAGATCCATCCGAGAGTACTGAGGGAGCTGGCAGAGGAGATAGCCAAGCTGCTTTCCATCATCTGTTGGCATTCCTGGTCAACTGGAGAGGTCCCAGAAGACTGGAGACTTGCCAGTGTGACTCCCAGGGGTCGTAAGGAGGATCCAGGGAACTACAGGCCTGTCAACCTGACCTCGGTGCCAGGGAAGGTTATGGAGCAGATTGTCCTGAGGGAGATCAAGTGGCGTGTGCGGGACAACCAGGGGATCAGGCCCAGCCGGCATGGGTTTGTGAAGGGCAGGTCCTGCTTGACCAACCTGATCTCCTTCTATGATCGAGTGACCCGCCTGGTGGATGAGGGAAAGGCTGTTGATGTGGTCTACCTAGACTTCAGCAAAGCCTTTGACACTGTCTCCCACAGTATTCTCCTGGAGAAGCTGGCAGCCTGTGGCTTGGACAGGTACACTCTTTGCTGGGTAAGGAGCTTGGCTGGAGGGCCAGGCCCAGAGAGTGGTAGTGAATGGAGTTAAATCCAGCTGGCGACCAGTCACGAGTGGTGTTCCCCAGGGGTCGGTGCTGGGGCCTGTCCATTTCAGTATCTTTATTGATGACCTGGATGAGGGCATTGAGAGCACCCTCAGTAAGTTTGCATACAACACCAAGCTGACAGGAAGTGTCGATCTGCCTGGGAGTAGCAAGGCCCTACAGAGAGATCTGGACAGGCTGGATCTCTGGGCTGAAGCCAATGGGATGAGGTTCAACAAGACCAAGTACCAGGTCCTGCACTTTGGCAGCAACAACCCCAGGCAACACTACAGGCTTGGGGCAGAGTGGCTGGAAGACTTTGTAGAGGAAATGGACCTGGGGGTATTGGTTGACTCTCGTCTGAGCACAAGCCAGCAGTGTGCCCAGGTGGCCAAGAAGGTCAATGGCATCCTGGCTTGTATCAGAAATAGTGTTGCCAGTGGGAGTAGGGAAGTCATTGTCCCTCTGTATTCAGGTCTGGTGAGGCCCCACCTCGAGTACTGTGTCCAGTTTGGGGCCCCTCACTGCAAGAAAGACATTGAGGCCCTGGAGCGTGTTCAGAGTAGGGCAATTTATGTGGTGAGGGGTGTGGAGCACAGGCCTTATGAGGAGCAGCTGAGGGAGCTGGGATTGTTCAGTCTGGAGAAGAGGAGGCTCAGGGGAGACCTTATCACTCTCTGTAACTACCTGAAGGGAGGTTGTAGTGAGCTGGGGGTCGGCCTCTTTTCTCTTATAACCAGTGACAGGACGAGGGGGAATGGCCTCAAGTTGCACCAGGGGAGATTCAGGCTGGGCATTAGGAAATCCTACTTTTCTGAAAAGGTGGTCAAGTGTTGGAATGGGCTGCCCAGGGAGGTGGTGGAGTCACCGTCCCTGGAGGTGTTCAAGGAACGTTTAGATATAGCGTTGAGCGACATGGTTTAGTGGGGTTATTGGTGGTAGGTGGATGGTTGGAGTGGATGATCTTGTAGGTCTTTTCCAACCTAGCTAATTCTATGATTCTATAAAGTTGTCCCATGTTTTCTGAGGTGCTGAAGCAAACTGCTTATGCTTTACACCAGCATTGTGACCAAAGT
>NW_018364634.1:3574-7009 GCF_002078875.1 Numida meleagris | reverse complement strand
GCAATGGCTGCGTGAGGGCAATAGGCAGAGATACCATTCCCCTGGAGGAGCGGGCTGTGCTCTTTGGTGTGAGGCTGCAGGAAGCTCTGCAGGGTGTGAGGGTGCGACTTACTTTGGGAGAGCGCGATGGTGATGGTTATGGCAATGAGGAGCAGGAGGCAGGCACATGCCAGGTTAACCCGCATGATTGTATCACAGCAGAAGTTCAGCGTCTTCTTATTGCTTGTTCCTGCAGGAAGAAAGGAGAGAGAGGAGAAAGAGGAAAGGCCCAGCTCCCAGCTGGGGTTACGGCCAGCTGTGGCAGTGTAATCGGGAGGTCCTGCAGCAAAGGGAGCTGTGTGGGTGTGAGCAAGGCTGGTGGTAGGTGTAGGTGAGGAGAGGGCTTCCTTGGGGCACAGAGAGAGAGGAGGGGACCAGGCATGTCTGCAGGTGACTTCCCCAGCCGTGGGCAGCTGCTGTCGGCATTGTGCTGGGGAGCTGAGGGAGGACATGTAGCCAGCAGACTTCTTGTATTCCCAGCTGAGGCTAAAATCAGTGTTAGCAGAAAATGCAATCCCTTGTTTTGGTGTGAGCCATCATTTGGCATGCTTGTGACTTCAGGGTCACCCCGAGTGGAATGAAAGATAGCTTGGATAATGGAATCATGGAATATTTTAGTTTGGAAAAGTCCTTCAAGATCTCCAAGGCCAACCATCAGCCTGTCCTTCTCCGTCCCATTAATATCCCATGTCCTTTAGTGCCTCACACAGAGAATTCAAATATCTCTGTGGATGGTCACTGCACCACGTTCCTGGTCAACCCGTTACAAAATGGAGTTAGTTTCATCCCCTCATCGGCAGCTCTCTGATACAGATTCAAAGCCTTTCTCTTTCCCCACATCAGTCAGCACAGGCCTTAATTCAGGGTGTTGAGAGCAAAGCAGCAGTGCAGGCAGAGCCCCTGCCTCCCCGCGGCTGGGTTACCTGGACGTGAGCTGTGCCGGGAGATGTCCTTGCTGGTGAGCTGGCTGCTGTGGGTGGTGGCAGCGGGTGTGGTGGGTGCTGCTGCTGTTGTTGTAGTGACTGGAAGGAGAAATGGATGAATGCAGCAAAATAAAATAAAACCGCCTTCTGCCACCCTTCCAAGGAATCAGCCAACCCAGATGGATGTTTGTAGAGCCCATTTTGAAAGATGATACAGTGAAACAGTGCCCGGGCATGGCAATAGAAGGCTCAGGGTTCCTAATTCCTTAGCAGCACACTCAGAGATCTTCCTTATTAGGAACAATGTTTTGAGGGACCTGGGGATCTTTTCTTTCCTCAGACCAAACTCCACTTCACCTGGGAGTTTCTTTTTGAGGTGCTGTANTTGTTCTGTCTGCTGCAGAAATGAACGCAACTAATGGATTTTTGCTGTTAGTTCGAATCAGCACAAAAGGGCAGCAATAGATGGTTGAGTAATGTTTTAGGTTCTGGCACTTCCAACCCAGATACTAATTTCAGGATGATAGAGCCAATGCAATTGTTAGAATAAGGTTTTGCTGTTTATATTGTATTTTCTGCTAGTGTAGAATTTGATAAGTACATCTCCTGCTAAACCTGGAGATGGGAAAAATCTGGATAAGAATTTTGAAGAGAGGTCCAGCTGCATTCATTGTGTCCTGGATACGCAATGGGTGCGTGAGGGCAATAGGCAGAGAGCCCATTCCCCTGGAGGAGCGGGCTGTGCTCTTTGGTGTGAGGCTGCAGGAAGCTCTGCAGGGTGTGAGGGTGCGACTTACTTTGGCAGAGCGCGATGGTGATGGTTACGGCAGTGAGGAGCAGGAGGCAGGCGCATGCCAGGTTAACCCACAGGACTGTATCACAGCAGAAGTTCAGCACCTTCTCCTTGCTTGTTTCTGCAGGAAGAAAGGAGAGAGAGGAGAAAGAAGAAAGGCCCAGCTCCCGGCTGGGGTTACGGCCAGCTCTGGCAGTGTTATCGGGAGGTGCTGCAGCAAAGGGAGCCGTGTGAGTGTGAGCAAGGCTGGTGGTAGGTGTAGGTGAGGAGAGGGATTCCATAGGCACAGAGAGAGAGGAGGGGACCAGGCATGTCTGCAGGTGACATCCCCAGCCATGGGCTGCTGCTGTCGGCATTGTGCTGGGGAGCTGAGGGAAAACATGTAGCCAGAAGACTTCTTGTATCCCCTGCTGAGGCTAAAGCCAGTGTTAGCAGAAAATGCAATCCCTTGTTTTGGTGTGACCCATCATTTGGCATGTTTGTGACTTCTAGGTCACCCCGAGTGGAATGAAAGATAGCTTGGATAATGGAATCATGGATTCTTTTAGTTTGGAAAAGCCCTTCAAGATCTCCAAGGCCAACCATCATCCTGTCCTTCTCAGTCCCATTAATGTCCCACGTCCTTTAGTGCCTCACTCAGAGAAGTCAAATATCTCTGTGGATGGTCACTGCACCACGTTTCTGGTCAACCTGTTACAAAATGTAGTTAGTTTCACCCCCTAAATGGCAGCTCTCTGTTACAGATTCAAAGCCTTTCTCTTTCCCCACATCAGTCAGCACAGGCCTTAATTCAGGTTGTTGAGAGCAAAGCAGCAGTGCAGGCAGAGCCCCTGCCTCCCCGCAGGGAGCTGGGTTACCTGGATGCGGGCTGTGCCGGGAGATGTCCTTGCTGTTGACCTGGCTGCTGTGGCTGGTGGCAGTGGATGTGGTGGGTGCTGCTGTTGTTGTCATGACTGGAAGGAGAAATGGATGAACGCAGCAAAATAGAATAAAACCGCCTTCTGCCACCCCTCCGAGGAATCAGCCAACCCAGCGGGATCTTTGAGAGCCCATTTTGAAAGGTGATACAGTGAAACACTGCCCAGCCATGCCAATAGAAGGCTCGGGGTTCCTAATTCCTTACCAGCACACTCAGAGATCTTCCTTATTAGGAATGATGTTTTGAGGGACCTGGGGATCTTTTCTTTCCTCAGACCAAACTCCACCTCACCTGGGAGTTTCTTTTTGAGGTGCTGTAAGCGTGTGGAAGCTGTCAGGACATTCTGGATTAATATGAGTTGAGGAAGGAGGGGGTGGCCTGCGGACTTTGTTACTCTCATCCGTCAGAGGCGCTGATGGGATGGGGAGGTGCCGCTGGGCTGCGCGACCACCTCTGTGTTTGGGCAGGGCTGGTAGCGCGAGCGGAGCTGGTGGGCAGGGAGCCTGTATGAGGAGGAGCAGTGCGTGTGTGATGAGACACGTTGTGCAAAGAAGCAGGGAGATGGGGAGTGCGGGCGATGGGATGGATAGAAAAGGCACGGGCAGGGGTGGTGTGTGTAAGCGAGGTGGGTGAAGCTGTTGCTGACCTGGGAAGAAGGCGGGTTGTCCAGAGCTGAAGTGCAGCACCTGGTTGCTGTAGTTGACACAGTAATAGGTCCCCTGGTCTTGTGCCCTGAAGGACTTCACCACCAGCCGATAGGA
>NW_018364634.1:0-1027 GCF_002078875.1 Numida meleagris | reverse complement strand
GACTGGATTCTCATCGTTCCATGGAGTACGTCTGCCTACCCACAGCATCTTGTGTTCAGAAATCTGTTAGGAGAACCTGTGCAGGTGGAGTGCAGGATAATCCAGGAAGGGCTCTTGCCTGTTTCAGTTTGGAAATCTTTCTTCCCTCTTTTCTCCCAGTGACTGTGTTATTTTGCTATGGGTCATTCCCAGCCACCTAACAGGTACCCAGAAGTTCCCCTCCAAACACAGAGTTGCCCTTCCTCTTGGTCCTCGTGGCTCACAGGTGGAGCAGGTTTCCACACAAGGCCACCACCTGCAGTGAAGTCCTCAGGCCCTGGGCCCTGTGTCACAGTTCAGAACCCTGCTTTTCCTATTCAGATTTTTATTTGCCGACTCACCGCTACACCAAGGATACCCCCACCTCTGCCTCTTCTGATGTTCCCCATTGTGCCACACAGGATGACAGCAACGTTGCTGAGTCACAAGAGATGGTTTTGTGGGAGCTCTTCCTTTCTGCTGCCTTCGTGTACATGTACCTGTAAGGTGTTATGAGTCTGTAAGACATGCGATGTCGCCATGAAGTTGAGCAGATGTGATACTCCTTTTTGTTGCCTTTAACAAACTTCTAATGAATGCATGTCTTTAAGGCAAATGTTGTTGTCAGTGGAGAGAGAGCAGTAAGGGGGCTGTCATGCGTCCCTTCCCAGAAGGGACGAACTTCATTGGCCAGAGAGGGTCCCATGGAAGACTAGCTGTGATGGAGGCATCTGTGTGTGATCAGATGAAGCCACCCTTCTGCTGAGCCCCCATCTCTTTTCTCCTATGTAACAAATTAACTGGGGCAGGGATCTTGCTTTCCTGGATCCTGTGTTTGTATTTCTCTTAGCAAAAAGCAGATTCTCCTTTCAACAGTAGAAAATAAGAACCAGTAAGACTGTCCCATTAACAATTACTTGATTATGAGAGACTCCAGGAACAGGCAAGACCTCCAGGTCATGGAGGTCCTTTAAAATGTTAAGCAGTGGAAGCAATTTAGATCAGCAGC
>NW_018364633.1:56509-57782 GCF_002078875.1 Numida meleagris | reverse complement strand
AATGGGGGACTCGTTAATGGGGGGATTCATTAATGGGGGGATTAATGGAAGGGAAGGGAGAGGGAATTGTGGGGGAGATGGGGGGAAGTAGGGGGTGCGGGGAGCCCCGACCTCATCGGGGTGGTGAGGGATTAATTGGGGGAGCTTGTTAATGGGGGAGCTCGTTAATGGGGGACTCGTTAATGGGGGGATTAATGGAAGGGAGTAGGGGAGGAATTGCGGGGGAGATAGGGGGCGTGGGGAGCCCCGACCTCATTGGGGTGGTGAGGGTTTAATTGGGGGAGCTCGTTAATGGGGGAGCTCGTTAATGGGGGAGCTCGTTAATGGGGGAACTCGTTAATGGGGGGATTCGTTAATGGGGGGATTAATGGAAGGGAAGGGAGAGGGAATTGCGGGGGAGATAGGGGGGAAATAGGGGGCGTGGGGAGCCCCGACCTCATCGGGGTGGTGTGGATTTAATTGGGGGAATTCATTAATGGGGGAATTAATTGGGGGGAGGGGGGGGAACGAGGGGTCCCTGGGCGCTATGGGGTGACTTGGAGGGGTGACAGCAGGTGACACTGGGTGCCACATTGTCCCCAGCTGGGTGACACCCTGAGGTCATGGGGCCCCTTTTCCTATGGGGCGGAGGTGCACTCCCTGCAGCAGGGTGACACTGGGTGACAATAGGTGACAGCAGGTGACACTGGGTGACACCGGGTGCCACGTTGTCCCCAGCTGAGTGACACCCTGGGGTCGCGGGCCCCCTTTTCCTATGGGGCTGGGGTGCGCTCCCTGCAGTGGGGTGACACCGGGTGACAATAGGTGACACCGGGTGACCCCGTGTCCCCCCCCCGTCCCCAGCTGAGTGACACCCTGAGGTCGCGTGCCCCCTTTTCCTATGGGGCGGAGGTGCGCTCCCTGCAGCGGGGTGACACCAGGTGACGACAGGGTGACATGGGGTGACACCGGGTGACAGCGGGTGACAGTAGGTGACACCGGGTGCCACGTTGCCCCCAGCTGGGTGACACCTTGAGGTCGCAGGGCCCCTTTTCCTATGGGGCAGGGGTGCGCTCCCTGCAGCGGGGTGACAACAGGGTGACAACAGGGTGACATGGGGTGACACCGGGTGACACCGGGTGACGCCGGGTGACCCCGTGTCCCCCCCCCATCCCCAGCTGAGTGACACCCTGAGGTCGCGTGCCCCCTTTTCCTATGGGGCAGGGGTGCGCTCCCTGCAGTGGGGTGATACCGGGTGACAGCGGGGTGACAGTGGGTGACAATAGGTGACAGC
>NW_018364633.1:54721-56173 GCF_002078875.1 Numida meleagris | reverse complement strand
TGTCACCCCCTCGGTGTCACCCCCCCGTGTCACCCCCGTGTCCCCCCCTTGTGACCTGTCACCCTTGGTGTCACCTCCGTGTCACTCGTGTGTCCTCCACGTCACCCCTAGGTGTCACCCCCCCGTGTCACCCCCGTGTCCCCCCCTTGTGACTTGTCACCCCTACGTGTCACCTCTGTGTCACTTGTATGTCACCTCCTTGTCACCCCTTGTGATCTGTCACCCCAATGTCACCTGCATGTCCCCCACATCCCCCCGTGCAAGTCCCCTGTGTCACCACCACGTCACCCCATGTGTCACCCGTCTGTCCCCCATGTGTGTCACCGTGTCACCCCATGTGTCACCCGTTTGTCCCCCATGTGCGTCACCGTGTCACCCCATGTGTCACCCGTCTGTCCCCCATGTGTGTCACCGTGTCACCCCATGTGTCACCTGTTTGTCCCCCATGTGTGTCACCACGTCACCCCATGTGTCACCACCATGTCACCCCTTGTCACCTGTCTGTCCCCCATGTGTGTCACCATGTCACCCCGTGTCACCCATCTGTCCCCCATGTGTGTCACCACCACATCACCCCATGTGTCACCACCACGTCACCCCTTGTCACCTGTCCCCCATGTGTGTCACCACGTCACCCCATGTGTCACCACCACGTCACCCCATGTGTCACCTGTTTGTCCCCCATGTGTGTCACCACCGCATCACCCCATGTGTCACCCATCTGTCCCCGGTGTGTGTCACCACGTCACCCCATGTGTCACCACCACGTCCCCCCTTGTCACCCGTTTGTCCCCCATGTGTGTCACCGTGTCACCCCATGTGTCACCCCCTGTCCCCCCCCCGTGCCCCCTAACGCTGTCCCCTGTCCCCAGAGCCGCCGGTGAGCGCCGAGGACGCGGACGGGGACCTCCTGGTGCCACGGGGCGGCCGCCCCACCAAGGTGCCCGTGGCGCACGTCCTCGTCTGACAATGGGGACGCATGGCCCATCGTGACACCGGGGGACTGCTGGGGACACGTGGCCCGGTGTGACACCGGGGGACTGCTGGGGACACGTGGCCCCCCTGTGATGTTGGAGGACTGCTGGGGACATGTGTCCGTGTGTGACATTGGGGGACTGTTGGGGGACACGTGTCCTGGTGTGACACCGAGGGACTGTTGGGGACATGTGTCCCATTGTGACACTGATGGACTGTTGGGGACACGTGTCCTGGTGTGACACCGGCGGATTGTTGGGGACACGTGTCCCATTGTGACAGTGGGGGGCTGTTGGGGACACGTGTCCTGGTGTGACACCAGGGGACTGTTGGGGATGCCTGGCCCAGTGTGACACCGGCGGACTGCTGGGGACACGTGGCCCATTGTGACACCGGGGGATTGTTGGGGACACGTGTCCCGGTGTGACATTGGAGGACTGTTGGGGACACGTGTCTGGGTGTGACATTGGGGGACTG
>NW_018364633.1:51184-53637 GCF_002078875.1 Numida meleagris | reverse complement strand
GTGACATTGGAGGACTGCTGGGGACACGTGTCCCATTGTGACACCGGGGGACTGTTGGGGACATGTGTCCAGGTGTGACATTGGGGACACGTGTCCGGGTGTGACGTTGGGGACACGTGTCCGGGTGTGACGTTGGGGACACGTGTCCAGGTGTGACGTTGGGGACACGTGTCCGGGTGTGACGTTGGGGACACATGTCCGGGTGTGACATTAGGGACACGTGTCCGGGTGTGACACTGGGGACACGTGTCCGGGTGTGACATTGGGGACACGTGTCCGGGTGTGACGTTGGGGACACGTGTCCGGGTGTGACGTTGGGGACACGTGTCCGGGTTGTGACACTGGGGACACGTGTCTGGGTGTGACGTTGGGGACACTGAGTGGGGCTGTCACCCCCCGGCCCCATTAAACGCCATTGAACCCCCCCACGGCTCTGCTCTGTCAATGGGGACGGGGACACCGGGAGGGTGACACCGGGAGGGTGACACTGGGAGGGTGACACTGGGAGGGTGACACTGGGCACGGTGACAGGGAGATACGGTGACACCGGGATGGTGACGTGGGGATGGTGATGGTGACACGAGGACAGTGGCATGGTGACAGTGACACGGGGACAGTGATGGTGACATGGTGACACAGGGATGGTGACACAGGTGGTGATGGTGACATGGGGACGGTGACTGTGACATGAGGATGGTGACATGGTGATGGTGACACAGGGATGGTGACACAGGGACAGCGACATGAGGATGGTGACATGGGGACAGTGTCAGTGACACGAGGATGGTGACATGGTGACGATGACATGGGGACGGTGACACAAGGATGGTGACATGGAGACGGTGACACGAGGATGGTGACACAAGAACAGTGACATGGTGGCAATGACACGATGGTGACAGTGACACGAGGATGGTGACGGTGACAGGGGGATGGTGACATGGTGACCCAGGGATGGGGATGGTGACATGAGGATGGTGACACAGAAACAGTGACACGGGGACAGTGACACGATGGTGACGATGACACGAGGATGGTGATGGTGACAGGGGGATGGTGACATGGTGACATGAGGATGGTGACAGTGACACGGGGATGGTGACACCGGGAAGGTGACATGGTGACAATGGCATGGAGATGGTGACAGTGACACGAGGATGGTGACATGGCGACAGCAACATAGGGGTGGTGACACGGAGATGGTGACATGGTGACGATGACATGGGGACGGTGACGGGGATGGTGACATGGTGACCCAGGGATGGTGGCAGTGACACGGGGATGGTGACATGGTGACATGGTGATGGTGACATGAGGATGGTGACACAGGAACAGTGACATGGTGACAGTGACACGATGGTGACAGTGACACGAGGATGGTGACATGGTGACAGCGACACAAGGATGGTGACAGCGACACAAGGATGGTGACATGGTGACATGAGGATGGTGACGGTGACACGGGAATGGTGACACCGGGATGGTGACTGACACGAGGATGGTGACATGGTGACAGTGACATGGAGATGGTGACAGTGACACGAGGATGGTGACATGGCGACAGCAACATAGGGGTGGTGACACGAGGATGGTGACAGTGACACGGGGATGGTGACATGGCGACAGTAACATAGGGGTGGTGACACGGGAATGGTGACACAAGGATGGTGACACAAGGACGGTGACACAAGGACGGTGACATGGTGGCGATGACATGGGGACGGTGACAGGGGGACGGTGACATGGTGACCCAGGGATGGTGACGGTGACACGGGGACGGTGACACAGCGCCACGGTGACGGGGACAGGATGGGGCCCCCCGCCCGCCCGCCCGCCCCACACTTCCTGCCCCACAGCGGCGCCCGCAGTTTCCTGCCGGGGGGTGGGGAACGGGGACGGTCCCAGTGCCACCAGCGCCAGGTAGGGAGAATGGGGACGTGGGGACATCGGGGGGGGGGGGTCCCATGGGACACCGAGACCCATTTGGGGACAATAGGACCCGTGCGGGGACAATGGGAGCCGATCTGGGGACATCGAGGCCCAGTTTGGGGACAATGGGATCTGATCTGGGGACACGGAGACTCATTTGGGGACAATAGGACCCGATCTGGGGACATTGAGGCCCATTTGGGGACAGTGGGTCCATCTTTAGGGACATCGAGGCCCATTTGGGGACAACGGGACCCAATCTGGGGACATTGAGACCCATCTGGGGACAGCAGGTCCATCTTTAGGGACATCTAGGCCCATTTGGGGACATTGAGACCCATTTTGGGGACATTAAGGCCCATTTGGGGACAGTGGGACTCGATCTGGGGACATCGAGACCCAATTTGGGGACAGCGGGACCCGTGTGGGGACAATGGGAGCCAATCTGGGGACATCGAGGTCCAATTTGGGGACATTGAGGCCCATTTGGGGACATCGAGACCCAATTTGGGGACAGTAGGTCC
>NW_018364633.1:47154-48770 GCF_002078875.1 Numida meleagris | reverse complement strand
TGGGGACAATGGGGACAGTGGGGGGCAATGGGGACAGTGGGGACAGTGGGGGTCAATGTGGGTCAGTGGGGACACTGGGGAACAATGGGGTCAGTGGGGACAATGGGGACATTGAGTGTCAATGGGGACAGTGGGGGACAATGGGGACATTGGGGGTCAATGGGGACAGTGGGGACAAAGGGAGACATTGGGGACAATGGGGTGCAATGGGGACAATGTGGGCCCATGGGGGACAACGTGGGTCAGTGGGGACAGTGGGGGTCAATGGGGGACAGTGGGGGACAATGTGGGTCAGTGGGGACAATGGGGACAGTGGGGGTCAATGGGGACAGTGGGGACAATGGGGACAGTGGGAGACAATGTGAGTCAGTGGGAATGGGGGGGCATTGGGGACACTGGGGGACAGTGGGGGTCCATGGGGGGCAATGTGGGTCAGTGGGGACACTGGGGACAATGGGGACAGTGGGGGACAATGTGGGTCAATGGGGACACCGGGGACAATGGGGACAGTGGGGGTCAATGTGGGTCAGTGGGGACAGTGGGGGTCAATGGGGACACTGGGGACAATGGGGACAGTGGGGGACAATGTGGGTCAGTGGGGACACTGGGGACAATGGGGACAGTGGGGGTCAATGTGGGTCAGTGGGGACACTGGGGACAATGGGGACAGTGGGGGTCAATGGGGGACACTGGGGACAATGGGGACAGTGGGGGGTCCATGGGAACAGGGTGGGTCAATGGGGATAATGGGGGTTAATGGGGACAGTGGGGGTCAATGTGGGTCAGTGGGGGCACTGGGGACAATGGGGACAGTGTGGGTCAGTGGGGGTCAATGGGGGACAATGTGGGTCAGTGGGGACAAAGGGGGACATTGGGGACAATGAGGTGCAATGGGGACAGTGGGGACAGTGTGGGTCAGTGGGGGTCAATGGGGACAGTGGGGGTTAATGGGGGACACTGGGGTGCAATGGGGACATTGGGGGTCAGTGCGGGTCAATGGGGACAGTGGGGGACAATGTGGGTCAGTGGGGACAATGGGGACAGTGTGGGTCAGTGGGGGTCAATGGGGACAGTGGGGGACAATGGGGGACACTGGGGACAATGTGGGTCAGTGGGGGTCAATGGGGACAGTGGGGACATTGGGGACAATGAGGTGCAATGGGGACAATGGGGACAGTGGTAGTCAATGGGGACACTGGGGACAATGGGGGACAGTGGGGACAATGAGGTGCAATGGGGACAGTGGGGACAGTGTGGGTCAGTGGGGGCACTGGGGACAATGGGGACAGTGTGGGTCCATGGGGGACAATGGGGATATTGGGGGACAATGGGGACAGTGGGGACAATGGGGACAGTGTGGGACCATGGGGGACAATGGGGTCAGTGGGGACAACAGGGACATTGGGGGACAATGAGGTGCAGTGGGGACAGTGTGAGTCCATGGGGGACAATGGGGGTGAGTGGGGACAACACGGGGGGGCATTTGGGGACAGTGGGGGTCAATGGGGACAATGGGGGACAATGGAGGACAATGGGGAACACTGGGGACAATGGGGACAGCGTGGGGCAGTGGGGACAATGTGGGGACAGCGTGGGGCAGTGGGGACATGGGGACG
>NW_018364633.1:41621-43895 GCF_002078875.1 Numida meleagris | reverse complement strand
ATGGGGATGTGGGGACAGTGGGATGGAAATGGGGACACTGGGATGGGGACAATGGGATGGACGTGGGGACTTTGGGACATGGGGACACTGGGATGGGGACAATGGGATGGACATGGGGACTTTGGGACATGGGGACACTGGGATGGGGACAATGGGATGGACATGGGGACAGTGGGACTTGGGGACATTGGGATGGGGACACTGGGATGGGGACATGGGGACAGTGGGATGGAAATGGGGACACTGGGATGGGGACACTGGGATGGGGACAATGGGATGGACGTGGGGACATGGGGACACTGGGACTTGGGGACATTGGGATGGGGACACTGGGATGGGGACATGGGGACAACAGTATGGGGGAAATGGGATGGATGTGGGGACATCGGGACGGGGACATAGAATGGGGACAGGGGGACAGTGGGATGTGGACATGGGGACAATGGGATGGACATGGGGACACGGGGACACCGCGACGGGGATGTGGGGACAACGGGATGGGGGCGCAGGGATGGGGACATTGGGATGGGGTGACTGGGACGGGGACATGGGGACAATGGGGACACTGGGATGGGGACACGGGGACAATGGGGACGCTGGGACGGGGACAGGCGGACACTGGGGCCCTGGGGACAGTGGGACGGTGACGTGGTGTCCCCAGGTCCCCGCAGTCCTCCCAGCAGCGCCGCGTCTCCACCGCCCGCACGGAACCGGACCGAGGTGAGTGACGGTGACGCGGTGACATGGTGACGCGGTGATGCGGTGACGCGGTGACACCGCTGTCCCCACAGGGTCCCCAACGTGCCTCCCCGAGAGCGAGGATGACTACAGCAACGAGGTCTACGCCTCCGGATACGTGTGCGTGTCACCGCGTCGCCGTGTGACAGTGTGACGGTGTTGCGGTGTTCCATGTCCCGGTGTGACGGTGTTGCGGTGTCATGGTGTTCTGTGTCCTGGTGTTGTGGTGCGGCGGTGTTGCGGTGTCATGGTGTTCCATGTCCCGGTGTGACAGTGTTGTTGTGGTGTGGCGGTGTCATGGTGTTCCGTGTTGCGGTGTCCCGGTGTGACGGTGTGGCGGTGTTGTGGTGTGGCGGTGTTGTGGTGTGGCGGTGTTGTTGTGGTGTGACGGTGTTGCGGTGTTGTGGTGTGGCGGTGTTGCGGTGTTGTGGTGTGGCGGTGTTGCGGTGTTGTGGTGTGGCGGTGTTGTGGTGTGGCGGTGTTGTGGTGTTGCGGTGTCATGGTGTTCCATGTCCTGGTGTTGCGGTGTGACGGTGCGGTGGTGTTGTGATGTTGCGGTGTTGCAGTGTTGTGACGGTGCTGTGGTGTTGTTGCGGTGTGATGGTGTTGTGGTGCGACAGTGTTGTCGCGGTGTCCCGGTGTGACGGTGTTGTGGTGTGACAGTGTTGCGGTGTTGTGGTGTTGCGGTGTCATGGTGTTCCATGTCCTGGTGTTGCGGTGTGACGGTGCGGTGGTGTTGTGATGTTGCGGTGTTGTGACAGTGTTGTAGCGGTGTTGCAGTGTTGTGACGGTGCTGTGGTGTTGTTGCGGTGTGATGGTGTTGTGGTGCGACAGTGTTGTCGCGGTGTGACGGTGTTGTCGCAGCATCACTGTGTGACAGTGTTGCGGTGTGACGCTGTTGTGACGCTGTTGCGGTGTTGTGGTGTGACGCTGTTGTGGCGGTGTAACGGTGTTGTGACGCTGTTGTTGCGGTGTTGTGGTGTGACGCTGTTGTTGCGGTGTGACACTGTTGTGATGCTGTTGTTGCGGTGTTGTGGTGTGACGCTGTTGTGGCGGTGTGACGCTGTTGTGACGCTGTTGTGACGCTGTTGCGGTGTTGCGGTGTGACGCTGTTGTGACGCTGTTGTGACACTGTTGTGGCGGTGTTGTGGTGTGACGCTGTTGTTGCGGTGTGACGCTGTTGTGACGCTGTTGTTGCGGTGTGACGCTGTTGTGATGCTGTTGTTGCGGTGTTGTGGTGTGACGCTGTTGTGGCGGTGTTGTGGTGTGACGCTGTTGTTGCGGTGTTGTGATGCTGTTGTTGCGGTGTGATGCTGTTGTTGTGGTGTGACGCTGTTGTTGCGGTGTGACGCTGTTGTGACGCTGTTGTTGCAGTGTTGCGGTGTGACGCTGTTGTTGCGGTGTTGTGGTGGTGTTGTGGTGTGATGCTGTTGTGGCGGTGTGACGCTGTTGTTGCAGTGTTGTGTTGTGACGCTGTTGTTGTGGTGTTGTGTTGTGACGCTGTTGTTGTGGTGTTGTGTTGTGACGCTGTTGTTG
>NW_018364633.1:34574-36124 GCF_002078875.1 Numida meleagris | reverse complement strand
GGTGCCCCACATCTGCCCCATAGACACCCCACATCTGCCCCACAGATTCGCCTCCACTCGATTCTCCCATCGGGGTCCCTGCTGGAGAGGCGGGAGGGCGTGGGCCAAGCTCATGAATATGAAAGATTTATGCAAATCGCGACGCGGCGAGCGTGGCTATGCAAATCGACTCGCGGCAGCCTGTGTCCATATATGGCGCGGCGACGTTGACGTCAGCCAATGGGATTGCGGCAGGGCACTGGAGTGGGCGGGGCTTATGTTCGGCCACGCCCCCCCTCCGTAGCGGTTTAGCACTTTAATGGGCGGATCCCAGCGCCACCCGCTGGCCAATCAGGAGTGCTGCTCCCATTCCTTCAGCCAATCAGAATGCATTCCTAGCGCATTGGCCAATCAGAAGCATTCTGCTATTCCTTTGGCCAATCAGAAGATTGTTCCTGTTCCTTCGGCCAATCAAGCGGCATTCCTTCAGCCAATCAGAACTCAGTCCCGTCCCATCGGCCAACCAGAAGCGTTGTTTCCGTCCCGTTGGCCAATCAGCGCCCCCCTTATGGGGCAGCGCTATGGGGCGGCGCTATGGGGCGACGCTAGGGAGCTCTGGATCCTCCTCGAAGGTGAGAGTGCGGCGTAGGCGCCCCATAGCGGTGGGGCTGCCCTCGGGGGTGCTGTGGGGTGAGACGGCTCAGGTTATGGGGCAGCGCTATGGGGTAGGGTCGTAGGACAGGACAGTGGGGCAGGGCTACGGGGCAGGGTCATAGGACAGCGCTATGGGGCAGGGTCATAGGACAGCACTATGGGGCAGGGCTATGGGGCAGGGTCGTAGGACAGCGCTATGGGGCAGGGCTATGGGGCAGGGTCATAGGACAGCGCTATGGGGCAGGGCTATGGGGCAGCACTCACCTTGGTGGCGACCCACGGTGCTGTGGGGTGGAGGCAGTGGGGCGGAAGGCGGTGGGGCTGTGTGGGGACAACGGGGTGAGCGTGGGGGGACGCGCTATGGGGCACTGCCCCACCTCTGCCCCATAGCGCTCACCTCCCGGGGGGGCCGTGGCCCCACAGCGCCCCACTCTCCTCTTCCTCCTCTTCTTCATCCCACAGGTCGGTGTGGGGCAGGAGTGGCGTATGGGGCGGGGTGCTCGGGGAGCGCCGCCCCATAGCTCTGCCCCATAGCGCGTCCCACATCCGCCATAGGGCAGCGCGGCAGCTCTGTGTGGGGAGGGAGGGGAAAAGCGTGGGGCGATGTGGGGCTGGGGGGGGCTAGGGGTTGTGCTATGGGGTGATGTGGGGCTAGGGGGCACCCTGGGGTACGCTATGGGGCACGCTATGGGGCGATGTGGGGCACTGTATGGCACTACGGGGCAAGGTGGGGGCACTCTGGGTCGCGCTATGGGGCATGATATGGGGTAATGTGGGTCACACTATGGGGCAGGCTATGGGGCGATGTGGGGCGATGTAGGGGCACTCTGGGTCACGCTATGGGGCAGGCTGTGGGGTGATGTGGGGCACTGTGGGTTGCGCTATGGGGCAGGCTATGGGGTGATGTGGGGCGATGT
>NW_018364633.1:30819-33632 GCF_002078875.1 Numida meleagris | reverse complement strand
CCCACGGAGACCCCACAGAGACCCACAGTGCCCCATAGAGACCCATAGTGACCCACAGAGACCCACAGTGTCCCACAGAGACCCACAGTGCCCCATAGAGACCCATAGCGACCCACAGAGCCCAACGGAGACCTCATAGAGACCCACAGAGCTCCATAGTGATCCCATAGAGACCCACAGAGACCCCATAGAGCCCCACAGTGTCCCATAGAGACCCACAGTGCCCCATAGAGACCCACAGTGCCCCATAGAGACCCACAGCAGCCCCATAGAGACCCACAGTGCCCCGTAGAGACCCATAGCGACCCATAGAGCCCCACAGTGACCACATAGAGACCCACAGAGACCCCATAGAGACCCACAGTGCCCCATAGAGAGCCTCAGTGCCCCATAGAGACCCACAGCAGCCCCACAGAGAGCCACAGTGCCCCACAGAGACCCACAGCAACCCCATAGAGACCCACAGTGCCCCAGAGACCCTGCAATGTCACCCAATGGGACCCGGTGTCACCCAGTGTCACCCAGTGTCACCCGCTGTCACCCAACGGGACCCAATGTCACCCAATGGGACCCAACATCACCCAATGGGACCCAATGTCACCCAATGGGACTCGATGTCACCCAATGGGACCCAATGTCACCCAATGGGACCCAGTGTCACCCAATGGGACCCAGCGTCACCCAGTGGCACTCAATGGCACCCAGTGGGACCCAATGTCACCCAGTGGGACCCGATGTCACCCAACGGGACTCGATGTCACCCAACAGGACCCAATGTCACCCAATGGGACCCGATGTCACCCAATGGGACCCGATGTCACCCAACGGGACCCAACATCACCCAATGGGACCCGATGTCACCCAGTGGGACCCAGTGTCACCCAACAGGACCCAACGTCACCCAATGGGACCCAATGTCACCCAATGGGACTCAATGTCACCCAATGGGACCCAACGTCACCCAACAGGACCCAGTGTCACTCAGTGTCACCCAACGGGACCCAATGTCACCCAGTGGGACCCAATGTCACCCAACTGGACCCAGTGTCACCCAGTGGGACCCAATGTCACCCAACGGGACCCAACATCACCCAATGGGACTCTATGTCACCCAATGGGACCCAATGTCACCTGGCATCACCCAACAGGACCCAATGTCACCCAATGGGACCCAGCGTCACCCAATGGCACTCAATGGCACCCAGCGGGACCCAATGTCACCCAATGTCACCCATTAGGACCCACTGGGGCCCGATGTCACCCAACAGGACCCAATGTCACCCAATGGGACCCAATGTCACCCAATGTCACCTGCTGTCACCCAATGGGACCCAATGTCACCCAATGGGACCCAATGTCACCCAACAGGACCCAACGTCACCCAATGGGACCCAACATCACCCAACAGGACCCAATGTCACCCAGTGGGACCTGATGTCACCCAACGGGACCCGATGTCACCCAATGGGACCCAGTGTCACCCAATGGGACCCAACGTCACCCAATGGGACCCAGTGTCACCCAGTGGGACTCGATGTCACCCAATGGGACCCAATGTCACCCAACAGGACCCGATGTCACCCAACGGGACCCAACGTCACCCAACGGGACCCAACGTCACCCAACAGAACCCAATGTCACCCAATGGGACCTGATGTCACCCAACCGGACCCAATGTCACCCAACAGGACCCAGTGTCACCCAATGGGACCCAATGTCACCCAATGGGACCCAGTGTCACCCAACGGGACTCGATGTCACCCAATGGGACCCGATGTCACCCAACACAACCCAGTGTCACCCAATGGGACCTGATGTCACCCAACCGGACCCAATGTCACCCAACAGGACCCAGTGTCACCCAATGGGACCCGATGTCACCCAATGGGACCCAATGTCACCCAATGGGACCCAACATCACCCAATGGGACCCAACATCACCCAACAGGACCCAACGTCACCCAATGGGACCCAATGTCACCCAACAGGACCCAATGTCACCCAACAGGACCCAACGTCACCCAATGGGACTCGACGTCACCCAATGGGACCCGATGTCACCCAATGGGACCCAATGTCACCCAACAGGACCCAGTGTCACCCAACGGGACTCACTATCACCCAATGGGACCCAGTGTCACCCAACAGGACTCAATGTCACCCAGCGGGACCCAATGTCACCCAATGGGACTCAATGTCACCCAATGGGACCCGATGTCATCCAATGTCACCCAACATCACCCAATGGGACCCAACATCACCCAATGGGTCTCGATGTCACCCAACGGGACCCAACATCACCCAATGGGACCCAATGTCACCCAATGGGACCCGATGTCACCCAGTGGGACCCAATGTCACCCAACAGGACTCAATGTCACCCAATGTCACCCAGTGGGACCCAATGTCACCCAATGGGACCTGACGTCACCCAATGGGATTCAATGTCACCCAATGGGACCCAATGTCACCCAATGGGACCCAACATCACCCGATGGGACCCAACGTCACCCAATGGGACCCGACGTCACCCAATGGGACTCGATGTCACCCAATGGGACCCGATGTCACCCAATGTCACCCAACATCACCCAATGGGACTCGATGTCACCCAACCAGACCCAGTGTCCCCCGCTGTCCCCCGCCATCACGCACCGTCCCGCACGCCGTGGGGCAGGCTCCCTGCCCTCAGCTGGCTCCAAGTTTCCCCATCCTCCGCCCGTGGCCCCAGCGTCACCTCGGCCACCGTCAGCCCCAGGCTGTACACGTCCGCCGCCGCCGTCGCGGTGACGCCGCCGCCACCACCGCCGCCC
>NW_018364633.1:25868-26344 GCF_002078875.1 Numida meleagris | reverse complement strand
GATGAAGGTGACGGTGGTGTCAGTGCTGCAGACCCTCCCGTCCCGCCCGCCCCACAACCTCCTCCCTGCCCCACAACCTCCCCCCTCACGTCACACCACAATGGCGCCGTGGGTCACAGCCGTGGGTCACACAGCCGTGGGTCACAACTATGGGTCACACAACTGTGGCTCACAGCCGTGGGTCACTACTATGGGTCACACAGCCGTGGGTCACAACCATGGGTCACAGCCGTGGGTCACACAGCCGTGGGTCACTACTATGGGTCACAGCCATGGGTCACAGCCATGGGTCACACAACTGTGGGTCACAGCCATGGGTAAGAACTATGGGTCAGACAACCGTGGGTCACAGCTGTGGGTCACAACCATGGGTCACAGCCATGGGTCACAACCATGGGTCACAGCCGTGGGTCACACAGCCGTGGGTCACTACTATGGGTCACAGCCATGGGTCACACAGCCGTGGGTCACAACCA
>NW_018364633.1:22166-25320 GCF_002078875.1 Numida meleagris | reverse complement strand
TGGGTCACAACCATGGCTCACACAACCAACCATGGGTCACAGCCATGGGTCACAGCTGTGGGTCACAGCCATGGCTCACAGCCATGGCTCACGCAACCAGCCGTGGGTCACAGCCGTGGGTCACAGCCGTGGGTCACACAGCTGTGGGTCACAACCAAGGGTCACAGCCATGGGTCACACAGCTGTGGGTCACGCAACCATGGGTCACAACCATGGGTCACAGCCGTGGGTCACGCAACCATGGCTCACACAACCAGCCGTGGGTCACAGCCATGGGTCACGCAACCAGCCGTGGGTCACAGCCGTGGGTCACAGCCATGGCTCACACAACCAACCATGGGTCACAGCCGTGGGTCACAGAGCGCTGTATTTCGCCCCCGCCCCCCCCTCACCCCAGCGCCCCCCAGACGCCGAGGACGAGGACGATGCTCACGATGGCGCCGTGGGTCGCGGTGGGGCGGCCGTGGGTCGCGGCGGCGGCGGTGAGGAAGGTGACGCCGGGGGCTCGTGGGGCGATCCATGGGGCGTAGGCGCTGACGCGGGTGTAGACCCCCGGGCGCTTGGGCACCGCGCAGCCCTCCCCCCAACTCACGATGCCCACCAGCACCCAGCGCCGCCCCACGGCGCACACCAGCGGGCCGCCTGAGTCGCCCTAGGGGGAGAGATGTGGGGCCGGGGTCACTGGGGGCAGCCCCACAGCGGCCCCGTAGACCCCATAGGAGCCCCATAGCCATATAGGGACCCCACAGGCCCCATAGGAGCCCCATAACCCCATAGGGAGCCCATAGACCCCATAGTGGCCCCACAGACCCCATAGACCCCACAGGGACCCCATAGCGGCCCCATAGACCCCATAGCGGCCCCACAGACCCCATAGGGACCCTATAAGCACCCCCTAGGGATCCCAGCAGCACCCAGCGCCGACCCACGGCGCACACCAGCGGGCCGCCTGAGTCGAACCTAGGGGGAGAGATGTGGGGCCGGGGTCACTGGGGGCAGCCCCACAGCGGCCCCATAGACCCCACAGGGACCCCGCAGCAGCCCCATAACCCCATAGGAGCCCCATAATCCTATTAGAGCTCCATAGACCCCATAGAGACCCCATAGGAGCCCCATAACCCCATAGGGAGCCCATACACCCCACAGGGACCCCATAGCGGCCCCATAGACCCCATAGGAGCCCCATAGCCATATAGGGACCCCACAGGCCCCATGGGAGCCCCATAACCCCTATAGGGAACCCATAGACACCACAGGGACCCCATAGCGGCCCCATAGACCCCACAGGGACCCCATAGCGGCCCCATAGACCCCATAGGAGCCCCATAGCCATATAGGGAGCCCATAGACCCCATAGGAGCCCCATAACCCCATAGGGAGCCCATAGACCCCACAGGGACCCCATAGCGGCCCCATAGACCCCATAGCCCCATAGCAGCCCCACAGACCCCCATAGGGGCCTCATAACCCCTATAGGGAGCCCATAGACCCCACAGACCCCACATTGACCCCTGACCCTTGGCCTCATGACCCCCTGACCCTCGACCCCCTGACCTTTGACCCCCTGACCTTTGACCCCCTGACCTTGCAGGTGTCGCGCTGTCCCTGCGGGTACCCGGCGCAGATCACGGCCCCACGGGGACCCCACAGCCCCCCCATTGGGACCCAAAACCCCATAACCTCCAAGACCCCGGACCCTGGGACCCCTGACCCTTTGACCCCGTGACCCCTGACCCTTGACCCCATGACCCCCTAACCTTGCAGTTGTCCCTCTGTCCCTGTGGGTACCCGGCGCAGATCATGGCTCCATTGGGACCCCACAGCCCCCCATGATCCTGTGACCCCTGACCCTCGACCCCCTGACCCTCGACCCCTTGACCCCATGACCCTTGACCCCGTGACCCCTGACCTTGCAGGTGTCCCTCTGTCCCTGGGGGTACCCTGCGCAGATCACGGCCCCATTGGGACCCATAACCCCCTCACTGGGACCCCACGGCCCCACATCTCCCACCGGGACCCCAGACCCTGTGACCCTTGACCCCGTGACCCCTGACCCTTGACCCCCTGACCTTGCAGGTGTCGCTCTGTCCCTGTGGGTACCTGGCGCAGATCATGGCTCCGCTGGGACCCCACAGCCCCACAGCCCCCCATGATCTGGTGACCCCTGACCCTCGACCCCGTGACCCTTGACCCCGTGACCCTTGACCCCGTGACCCTTGACCCCTGCTCCCTGACCTTGCAGGTGTCGCGCTGTCGCCGTGGGTACCCAGCGCAGATCATGGCCCCACAGCCCCCTCTAACCCCATAACCCAACCCTATGACCCCACAATAGCTTGACCCCTGACCCTCGACCCCGCGACCCTTGACCCCGTGACCCCTGACCCTTGACCCCCTGACCTTGCAGGTGTCTCGCTGTCCCTGTGGGTACCTGGCGCAGATCATGGCTCCGCTGGGACCCCACAGCCCCACATGATCCTGTGACCCCTGACCCTCGGCCTCATGACCCCTGACCCTCGACCCCCTGACCCTCGACCTCCTGACCTTTGACCCCCTGACCTTGCAGGTGTCGCGCTGTCCCTGGGGGTACCCGGCGCAGATCACGGCTCCGCTGGGACCCCACAGCCCCACAGCCCCCCATGATCCGGTGACCCCTGACCCTCGACCCCGTGACCCCTGACCGTTGACCCCGTGACCCCTGACCGTTGACCCCGTGACCCCTGACCTTTGACCCCCTGACCTTGCATGTGTCCCTCTGTCCCTGCGGGTACCCAGCGCAGATCATGGCTCCACTGGGACCCCACAGCCCCACAACCTCCAAGACCCCTGACCCCGTAACCCCCTGACTTTTGACCCCGTGACCCTTGACCCCGTGACCCCTGACCTTGCAGGTGTCCCTCTGTCCCTGGGGGTACCCGGTGCAGATCACGGCTCCATTGGGACCCCACAGCCCCACAGCCCCCATGATCCGGTGACCCCTGACCCTCGACCCGTGACCCTTGACCCCTTGACCCCGTGACCCCTGACCTCTGACCCCCCTGACCTTGCATGTGTCCCTCTGTCCCTGCGGGTACCCGGCGCAGATCATGGCCCCACTGGGACCCCACAGCCCCCCCACAGCCCCACAGCCCCATAACCTCCAAGACCCCTGACCCCA
>NW_018364633.1:16508-17589 GCF_002078875.1 Numida meleagris | reverse complement strand
GGCTTCTGTTGGGTGCCATTGGCCACCACTGGGTGCTCATGGCTTCTGCTGGGTGCCATTGGCCACCGTTGGGTGCCATTGGCCACCATTGGGTCCCACTGGTCACCGTTGGGTGCCATTGGCCACCACTGGGTGCCATTGGCCACTGTTGGGTCCCACTGGTCATCGTTGGGTGCCATTGGCCACCATTGGGTGCCACTGGCCACTATTGGGTCCTCATGGCTTCTGTTGGGTGCCATTGGGTCCCACAGGCCACCACTGGGTGCTCATGGCCACCATTGGGTGCCATTGGTGACCAGTGGTTGCTCAGGGCTTCTGTTGGGTGCCTTTGGCCACCATTGGGTGCTCATGGCCACCACTGGGTGCCACTGGCCACCACTGGGTGCTCATGGCTTCTGGTGGGTGCTCATGGCCACCATTGTGTCCCTTTGGCCACCGTTGGGTGCCACTGGCCACCAGTGGGTGTTCGTGGCTTCTGTTGGGTGCCACTGGCCACCATTAGGTCCTCATGGCTTCTGTTGGGTGCCATTGGCCACCACTGGGTCCCACTGGTCACCATTGGGTGCCATTGGTCACCACTGGGAGCTCATGGTTTCTGTTGGGTGCCACTGGCCACCACTGGGAGCTCATGGCTTCTGGTGGGTGCCATTGGGTCCCTTTGGCCACCATTGGGTGCCACTGGCTAATACTGGGTCCTCATGGCTTCTGTTGGGTGCCATTGGCCAACACTGGGTGCTCAGGGCTTCTGGTGGGTGCCATTGGGTGCCACTGGCCACCATTGGGTGCCACTGGCCACCACTGGGTGCCATTGGCCACCACTGGGTGCTCAGGGCTTCTGTTGGGTGCCACTGGCCACCATTGGGTGCCATTGGCCACCACCAGGTCCTCATGGCCATTGTTGGGTGCCATTGGCCACCACTGGGTGCTCAGGGCTTCTGGTGGGTGCCATTGGGTGCCACTGGCCACCACTGGGTGCTCATGGGCACTGTTGGGTCCCTTTGGCCACCGTTGGGTGCCATTGGCCACCACAGAGGCCCCCACAGAGCCCCATAGCGACCCCACAGTGCCCCATAGAGCCCCA
>NW_018364633.1:8860-10028 GCF_002078875.1 Numida meleagris | reverse complement strand
TGCCGGCCTGGGGCAGGGGGAGCACACGGCACAGCCCCAGCGCTGGCGCATCCCACGTTCCCACTCCCTCCCAGCCCCACACTCACCCCTGGAAGCAGTGGGCGGCCGTCAGCACCCACTGCGGGGCCACGAGCGAAACCCCACAGATGTGGGTCCCGTCCCGCAGCAGACTCCCCTGCCACGGCCACTGCCCCGCCACCGCGTCCTCGCCCCCCACGTTGCGCCGCGACCCCACGGCCATGGGGCGGCCGCAGGCTGCGGGGACAGAGCAGGGGGGGAATCAAGAGAGGGGGTCTCTATGGGGCTCTGTGGGGTCGGCGGGGCTCTGTGGGGTCTCTATGGGGTTCTGTGGGGTTGTATGGGTCTCTATGGGGCTCTGTGGGGTTGTATGGGTCTCTACGGGTTTCTATGGGGTTGTATGGGTCTCTATGGGGCTCTGTGAGGTCTCTATGGGGTTGTATGGGTCTCCATGGGGTTCTATGGGGCTCTGTGGGGCACTGTGAGGTCTCTATGGGGCTGTATGGGTCTCTACGGGGCACTGTGAGGTCTCTGTGGGGCACTGTGGGATCTCTATGGGGTTCTATGGGGTTGTATGGGTCTCTATGGGGCTCTGTGGGGTCTCTATGGGGTTCTATGGGGCTCTATGGAGTTGTATGGGGCTCTATGGGGCTCTGTGGGGTCTCTATGGGGCTCTGTGGGTCTCTATGGGGATTCTGTGGGGCACTGTGGGGTCTCTATGGGGTTGCATGGGTCTCTATGGGGCTCTATGGGGTCAGTGGGGTTCTATGGGGCTCTATGGGGTTGTATGGGTCTCTATGGGTCTCTATGGGGCTCTATGGGTCTTCTTGGGGCACTGCGGGGTCTCTATGGGGTTGCATGGGTCTCTATGGGTCTCTATGGGGTCAGTGGGGCTCTATGGGGCTCTGTGAGGTCTCTATGGGGTTCTATGGGGCGCTATGGGGTTGTACCGGTTTCCATGGGGTCTCCATGGGGCTCTGTGGGGTCTCTATGGGGCACTGTGAGGTCTCTATGGGGCACTGTGGGGTCTCTATGGGGTTGTATTGGTCTCCATGGGGCTCTGTGGATCTCTACGGGGCACTGTGGGGTCTCTATGGTGTCAGTGGGGCGCTGTGGGGCTGTGTACTTGTGGGGCGCTGTGGGGCTCACC
>NW_018364633.1:4766-6333 GCF_002078875.1 Numida meleagris | reverse complement strand
CCCTCCGCTGTGGGGCGGAGGTGTGGGGCGCTATGGGGCGCGGCCCTCCAGGCTGCGTGTCCCCATCTGCCCTATGGATGTGGGGCCGCCCCATTGATTTGGGGCTGCCCCACCCGTTGCGTTCCCATGTGCCCGGAGCTGCCCTGTAACTCTGGGGCTGCCCTATGGATGTGGGGCTGACCCATAAGTGTGGGGCTGCCCTACGGATGTGGGGCTGAGCCATAGATTTAGAGCTGCCCCGTAGCATCTCCATGTCCCCAGGGCTACCCCATAGATATAAAACTGCCCTATAGATGTGGGGCTGCCCCATAGTATCTCCATGTCCCCAGGGCTGCCCCATAGATCTAAAACTGCCCCATAATTCTAGGGCTGCCCCATAGATGTGGGGCTGTTCTCTAGATGTGGGGCTGCCCCATAGCAACCTCATGCACCCAGAGCTGCCCCACGCATCTGAGGCTGCCCCACACATCTGAAGCTGCCCCATAGCATCCTCACGTGGCCAGAGCTGCCCCACAGATGTGGGGCTGCCCCATAGACCTGAAGCTGCCTCATAGCATCCCCACGTACCCAGAACTGCCCCACAGATGTGGGGCCGCTCTACAGATCTGGGGCATCCCCACGTGCCCAGAGCTGCCCCATAGATGTGAAGCCGTCCTCCAGCTCTGGGGCCGCCCCACTGCTTCTCCCCCAAACCCCAGCTCTGCCCCACACTTATGGGGCAGCCCCACACCTACCTGTCTCAGCGCCGTGCTCCCAGTCGTCCCCATCGCAGTGGGGCAGAGGGGCAGCGGCGGGGACGAGGAGGAGAAGTAGGGCGAGCCGTGGGGCACCCATGGGGTCCTGGACACAGTGCCCCACACGGCTGCGCCCCACTTCTATGGGGTGGGGAGATGTGTGGGGCGGAGCCCGGAGTCACCCGACGGGTTCCCCCACCGCCCGCGCTATGGGGTCACGATGGGGACAACCCCACGGCGGAGATGTGGGGTGAGGGGGGGGGGTCCTGACGCCGTCCCTCAGCCCCATAGCGCCGCCCCATAGCGCCGCCCCACAGCTGCAGGGGAGGGCGGGGGGGGACCCGAAGTTATGGGGTTGACGCCCCAACGCGCCCGGCAAGAGGGGCCCGGCGTGTCCCGACAGGCGCTTGTGGGGCGGGACCCACACGTGTGGGGTGGGGATCCCGAAGTGTGGGGTGGAGGACCCCCTAAGTGTGGGGCTGGGGACCCACAGGGCCCCGTAGTGGCCCACAAACCCCACGGTGACCCACAGAACTCCCCCATGGAACCAGAGGGACCCAGAGAGACCCCACAGAGCGCCACAGTGCCCCACAGAGACCCACAGGAGATGCACAGAGCCCCATAGAGCCCCATAGTGCCCCACAGAGCCCCACAGGAGACGCACACAGCCCCATAGTGCCCCACAGAGCCTAACAGTGCCCCATAGAGCCCCATAGTGCCCCACAGAGCCCCACAGAGCCCCACAGGGCACCATAGAGCCCCATAGAGCCCCACAGAGCCCAGTAGTGCCCCATAGAGCCTCACAGAGCCCCATAGTGCCCCATAGAGCCCCA
>NW_018364633.1:0-1284 GCF_002078875.1 Numida meleagris | reverse complement strand
GGACGCATAGAGCCCCATAGGAGCCCCACAGAGCCCCATAGGGCCCCATAGTGACCCACAGAGCCCTTTAGTGCCCCACAGGGACCCCATAGTGCCCCACAGGGTACACACAGAGCCCCATAGTTGCCCCACAGAGATCCACAGTGCCCCACAGAAACATACAATGCCCCACAGAGCCCCTTAGGAGCCCCACAGATCCCAACGGTGGCCATAGAAGCCCCATAGTGCCCCACAGAGCCCCAGAGTTGCCCCACAGAGCCCTATAGAGCCCCACAGAGCCCTACAGGAGACGCACAGAGCCCCACAGACCCCCACAGAGCCCCATGGTGCCCCACAGAGCCCCATAGTGCCCCACAGAACCCCATAGAGCCCCACAGACCCTCACAGAGCCCCATAGTGCCCCACAGATCCACACAGAGGCCCATAGTGCCCCACAGAGCCCCATAGAGCCCCCACAGAGCCTCACAGACCCCCATAGTGCCCCACAGAGCTCCACAGTGCCCCAAAGGGGATGCACAGAGCCCCATAGGAGCCCCACAGAGCCCCATAGTGCCCCACAGAGCCCCACAGTTGCCCCACAGTTGCCCCACAGAGCCCCATAAGGCCCCACAGTGCCCCACAGAGCCCCATAGGGCCCCACAGTGCCCCACAGAGCCCCATAGGGACCCACAGGGGACGCACAGAGCCCCATAGTGCCCCACAGAGCTCCATAGTGCCCCAGAGAGGACGCATAGAGCCCCATAGGAGCCCCACAGAGCCCCATAGGGCCCCATAGTGACCCACAGAGCCCCTTAGTGCCCCACAGAGCCCCATAGTTGCCCCACAGCGCCCCATAGTTGCCCCACAGTGCCCTATAGAGCCCCACAGAGACCTACAGTGCCCCACAGAGCCCCTTAGTGCCTCACAGGGGCCCCACAGAGCCCCATAGTTGCCCCACAGGGGCCCCACTGAGCCCCACAGAGCCCCTTAGTGCCCCACAGAGCCCCATAGTTGCCCCACAGCGCCCCATAGTTGCCCCCCAGAGCCCCATAGGACCTCGGAACCCCCACTCCCCTCCCCCCCTCCAAAATGGCGGCGTCCGCACAGCGCCCCGCGCATAAAATGGCGGCGCCCACGCAGGGCCGGAAGCGGATGTGGGCGGGGAGACCGGAAGCGGAAAGGAAGGTGGGTAAGAGGAGGGGGACCGGAAGCGCAGGCGAGGAGAACTTCCGGCCGCGGGCTGTGCCGGGAACGCAGCGCAGAGAGGAGCGGAGCGGAGATGGTACCGGGAGGGGGGGGAGGGGA
>NW_018364632.1:91335-94381 GCF_002078875.1 Numida meleagris | reverse complement strand
TGCACGAGCCCAGTTCCCTCAGCCTTTCTCCCTAGGAGAGCGGCTCCATGCTCTGCTCCTCTCGGTGGCCTCCTCCGGCCCCTCTCTGCCAGCTCCCTGTCCTTCTTGTGCTGGGCCCAGGCCTGGACACAGCGCTGCAGACGGGGCCTCCCCAGAGCCGAGCAGAGGGGGACGATCCCCTCCCTGTCCCTGCTGCCCACTCCTCCTTTCACACATCCCACAGCACAGTTGGCCTTTGGGGCTACGGCGCATGCTGCAGGCTCACGTCCGGCTTCTCGTCCGCCAAAGAAGATGGGGCAGGGATGGGAATTGAAGGGGGAGAATAAAGCAGCTGAGTCACCCTGGAGCTTTTCTGTTCTTCAGGGTCCATCCCTGCTTTCTCCAGATAAGAGATGAGGCTTGGCAGAAGGACAAGGAATCCTAGAGACATGAAATCCTGGAAGCCTTGGAGCTGGAAGGGTCCCGTGGCGGCCATCTAGTCCAGCTCCCCTGCGCTGAACAGGGACAGCTCCGCTCGAGCAGGCTGCCCGGGGCCTGAGCCAGCCTCGCCGTGAGGTGCAGGAAGGTCCGAGTGCAGGTCCCTGCTCGCTTCTAGGGAAGGCACGTTTGGCACACAGCCCCATCTCCCCTCCCAACGTGCACTCACTCGGGTGGGCGTGCAGGGAGACTCGACAAGCAGCTCTCCAGGTCTCCATCTGCATGGCTGTTACATTGCATTCTTACTTTTTGGTCCTGGCATCCATGAGAAGCTGGAGGCCCATGAGCTGGGCACACTGGAGCACACTGTAAATGTTCCCATAGCAATGCCCGCAGCGTGAGGTGTGAGCAGGAGGAGCTCGGAGCTTGAGCTTGGTCGCGGAGCTACGCCATGCTCAGCGTGAGCGAGGGGTGGTGGGAAGGGTTCTGTGCTACGTGTGCTGTGTGCAGGAAACGTCTCTGGGCTCTGCAGGGTGGACAGGCAGGGCAGGTGAGGTGGGATGCTGTTGCTGTATGGAATGGTGGGCTGGAAGGCGTGGAGCTTGCTGTTGGCCGTGACACGGTTGGGAGCCCCCGAGTGCGGATTAAGGGTCAAGGCAAGAACGTGAGAGTCTACCATAGGCCACCCAGCCAGGAGAATGATCCCAATGAAGGATTCCCAGCAAGCGTGGGCCAGGTGAGAGCACGGTGAGGTGGATTGTGAACTGGCAGAGCTCAGAGGGTTGTGATTCTGGGTGCAGAGTCTGGTTGGAGGCCTGCAGCTAGCGGGGTTCCCCAGGGGTCGGGGCTGGNTGTGAACTGGGAGGCAGCGCAGGGAGCCCAGCAGGGAATGGTGCGTGTGGCTGAGAGCAGGGAAATACAAACCCCGTCCAGGTTCGGGTGCCCGGCCGCGGTTGCAGGACAGATCCAGCCCCTCCTGTTCCCACTCCCACTGAGGTTATCGCTGATGACAATTGTCTCCTGCTTTCCTGACTGCTCCTCTTCACCCCTCCATTAACTGTCAGAGAATTGCTGCTTGCTGGCACTGTCCTTCTGCCACCAAGCCTAGTCAGCACAGCAGCGACGCAGAGATTTGAAGTTCCCAACGTGAAATCCTGCTTGAAAACTGCCTGGGTTAGCCAGGAGAGCAGTCAAGGGTCTCCTTGAGATTTGCTATGAATGACATGTCAGCGGAAGTAGACATCCTACCTGCCAGCTTTCCCAGTGCAGCCAGTCAGTCTGTTCATCCTTGTGTTCGACCTCAGAGAAGTCCCATGGAAGAAACCAGCCTTGCACGCTCAGCTTGGTTTGCTCTGCTCCTCACCCGCCTGCTCACTGCATCCCTTGTGTGGCAAGAGGCCTTTCTGTGGGGCGTAAAAGGGGAAAGGGAAGGATCCTAGAACGAATCATAGAATGGCCCGGGTTGAGCAGCACCTCCAAGCTCAGCTCCTTTCACCCCCCGCTGAGTGCTGGGCCCAGGCCTGGACGCAGCGCTGCAGACGGGGCCTCCCCGGAGCTGAGCAGAGGGGGACGATCCCCTCCCTGTCCCTGCTGCCCACTCCTCCTTTCACGCAGCCCACAACACAGTTGGCCTTCGGGGCTGCGGTGCACGCTGCTGGCTCACGTCCGGCTTCTCATGCACCAGAGCACGGTGAGGTGGATTGTGAACTGGCAGAACTCGGAGGGTTGTGATTCTGGGTGCAGAGTCTGGTTGGAGGCCTGCAGCTAGCGGGGTTCCGCAGGGGTCGGGCCTGGGTCCAATCTTGTTCAGCTTCATCAGGGAGCTGGATGAAGGGATAGAGAGCAGCCTCACCAAGTACAAAGCTGGGAGGAGCAGCAGACAGAGCAGAAGTCTGTGCTGCTATTCAACGAGCCGTGAGCAGACCGCTCAGCTGGGCAGAGCAGAACGCGATGAATTTCAACGGGGACAAGAATAGGGTCCCGCAGCCGGGGAGGACAAATCAGCTGCGTCCGTACCGGGTAGGGTTGCCCCACTGGAGAGGAGCTTCCCAGCGAGCTGGGAGTTGGGGGGTGCGGGGCAGGGAGCAGTGGGGCTGGGTGCCATATTGCCCCTCAGGTCCCATATTGCCCCTCAGGGATACCTGGTTTGACTATTAAAGGCAGATACAAAGAAGCCATGGAGAACCTCCACCTTCCCTTTATTCCCCGTGGTCATGATCCCCACGCTGGCCGTTAGCCTTGCTGATTTTCTCCCTGCAGATGCCAACATCCCCGCACTCTCTCTGAGTCGCCCTTTCCTCCTCCCACAGGAGGTAAATGCTCTCTTCTCCCAGAGCCTCAGCACAAGTTCCCTGGTCATACCTGACAGTCTCCTTCCCCATTGGCTCGTCCTACAGCACACGGGGATGGCTCATTCCTGGGCCTTGAAGAATTCCTTCTTGAGCAAGTCCAGCCTTCCAGGAGCCCTTTACCCTTCAGGACTGGCACCCAAGGGCCCCTGCTGATGTGGTTTAACCTGGCAGGGGGCTCCCTCCCTCCCTCCCTTCCCAGTGGGATTGGGTGGAATAACAAACAAAGCAAAGTAGAAGTTGTGGGTGGAGATAAAGCTATTTACTACGAGAGAGGAGAG
>NW_018364632.1:82919-84540 GCF_002078875.1 Numida meleagris | reverse complement strand
CATATTGCCCCTCAGATCCCATATTGCCCCTCAGATCCCATATTACCCCTCCTCAGGTCCCATATTGCCCCTCGGGTCCCACCGCCATCCCTTCACGTTCTCCCCGTGGTCCCTTCTCTTCTCCCCATGGTCACCCCCTCCTCCCTCCTGGACCTCCCCTCCCTCCCAGCGCTGTTGCACAGGGCCACAAACAGTGACACGGCTCAGCAGCGGGGCCGGGCTGTCCCCGAGCATCTCTACTCTGCCCCAGCACCACCAGGACAGGCCCCCAGGAAGGGACGTGTGGGTCAGGATGGGGATGTGGGGCTACGAGGGCACGGCGGATGCTGCCCCCTCATCACGGGGGGCTCCTCCGGCTACGGGCGCCCTTCCTCTTCATGGCCTTGACGATGAGGACGGTGCCCGCAGTGATGCCGGCCATGGCCGTGGCCAGGCCCAAGGCGCACCCCAGCGTCTCAGTGCTCTGGGAGGGGAACAGGGGCAGCCAGGGCTTGGAGGAGCAAGAAGGGATCACAGAGTGAGCACTGAGTTACCACCAGGTGACCCCTGGGGTCGCCCATCAGGGAACCTGATGGGTTCGATGGGTGGCAAAGAGGAGGCTCTGTGATGGCCGTTGAGTAACCGTGGTGAGACCCTCGGGTCCCCCAACCTTCCCTTCATTGTGAATCACTACAAAACCAGAAGTGACGGGGCTCTTCACCTCTGCCACTACGGCGGGGAGCACCCCCCGAGGGCCGGGCCCGGGGCCCGTGCAGGGAAATCCTAGAATCCTAGAATCACAGAATGGCCTGGGTTGAACAGGACCTCCAAGATCATCGAGTTCCAACCCCCTGCTGAGTGCAGGGCCGCCGACCACCAGCCCGGGCTGCCCACAGCCACGTCCAGCCTGGCCTTGAACGCCTCCAGGGTCGGGGCATCCACAACCTCCCTGGGCAACCTGTTCCAGCGTCACCACCCTCGGAGTGAAAACCATCCTCCTAACTTCCAACCTAAACCTCCCCTGGCTCAGTTTAAAACCATTCCCCCTCGTCCTATCGCTATCCACCCTCATGAACGATCATTCCCCTTCCTGTCAGGAAGGACCTACAGGTCCTGGAAGGCCACAGCGTGGTCTCCCCGGAGCCTTCTCTTCCCCAAGCTGAACATGCCCAGCTCCCTCAGCCTTTCCTCATAGGAGAGGTGCCCCAGCCTCTGCTCATCTTGGTGGTCTCCTCTGGACTCGTTCCAAGAGCTCTGCATCTTTCTCGTGCTGGGCCCAGGCCCGGACGCAGCGCTGCAGACGGGGCCTCCCCGGAGCCGAGCAGAGGGGGACGATCCCCTTCCTGTCCCTGCTGCCCACTCCTCCTTTCACGCAGCCCAAAACGCAGTTGGCCTTCCGTGCTGCAGCGCACGCTGCTGGCTCACGTCCAGCTTCTCATCCCCCAGGACCCCCAGGTCCTTCTGGGCAGGGCTGCTCTCCAGGAGTTCTTCCCCCACTCTGTACAAATCCCTGGCATCGCCCCGGCCCAAGTGCAGCCCCGCACATTGGGCCTCGTTGAACCTCATGAGGTTCTCGTGGGCCCACTTGTGCAGCCTGCCCAGCTCCCTCTGCACGGCTTCCCTTCCCTCCATGGATCGGCTG
>NW_018364632.1:75192-77319 GCF_002078875.1 Numida meleagris | reverse complement strand
CGTCGGGTTCGTGGTGTGGAAGAGTAAGTGGGGTAAAGGCAGAGGGCTGCGGAGGCTGGGGGCTGGGGGCTGTGGGGGGAGCCCAGATGCCCTCGGGAGCCTCCCTGCTCCCCCCGCTGTGAGCCCGTTGCTGACGTTCCTTTCTGTCTGCAGGGAAGGGGCAGCAGGGTTACAGAGCGGCACCAGGTGAGTGCCGAGGGCAGCGCCGTCCCCAGCCTCTGCTCGGTCTCGGGGCAGTCCCGGGCCCCTCGTTGTTTTTGGGGTCGCGCTGGTGGTGACACGGCGAGCACGGGGCCAGGGCTCACGGCTCCTCCTCCCTTACAGGCCTCGACCGGGGAAGCGGTGGCTCAGCCGCAGGTACGGTGCGGGACTGGGGCTCGGGAGGGGTCCCTGGGGATGGAGGGGTCCCGGTTCCCCACAATCCCCTGTCGTACCCACAGCCAGGGCGGGGCCGGGCCCAGCCCTCCCTTGAGAGCCCCCCAGAGTGGTGAGCTGGGACGGGGACGTGGCCCCACGCGAGCCCGTCTCTTCTCACCCCTGCAGGGAGCGAACGTTCCACCTGAGCACTGTGCTTGCTTCAGCCGGCCCCGCGTGCCGGTGGGGTTTGTGGACGGGCGTAGCTCCGCTTTCTCAGCCTCTGGAATCTCCTTGGGCTTCCGCTCAGCAGGGGGTTGGAACAGGATGATCGTGGAGGTCCTGGTCAGGCCAGGCTGTTCCATGATTCCATGATTCTAGGATTCTAGGATTCCGTGAGTACGTGATTCTAAGATTTTATGATTCTGTGAATCCATGATTTGATGATTCCGTGAATCCATGATTTGATGATTCCGTGAATCCATGATTTGATGATTCTGTGAATCCATGATTAAATGATCCCATGATTCTGTGATTCCATGATTTGATGATTGCATGATAACATGATTGTATGAGTCCATGATTTTATATTCGCCAGGAAGGCAGCAGACTGCTTTGAGTAGTGGGGCTGCTCCTAGAATCCTAGCAGCAGCCTGCTCTGAAACGTGTATCGGACCCAGCTGCCCACACCCTGAGGGTTTGCGGTGGCAGTGCCCCATCCTGCTCTGCACTCTCCTTTGCACGTCCACTCAGCACCCCCGCTCCAGCAGAATAAGAGCAAAATGCGTCATTCCCATTGCAGAGATGGAGGGAGGAACGGGATTTCCTTTGGCCCCAAACATGGAGAACGGATCTAAGGCCAAGAAGGGAGCTACAGTCCATCCAACACATGGGAAAACTCGCAGATCTTATGGTGAGGATTCAAAGCAGGGACTGGCTGATCCCAATGAGCCCAGGAGAAAACGTGAGCATCTCCTCTGAGCACTGGAATGGGAATCGTGACCCTCAAGCGTGACACACGCACCACCACCTGCTGGGCTCACAGTGGATCTCCAGTTCACGCACACTGGAACGCAGCAGCGCTGGCACCAGCTCGGTGCCGCTGGGGGCTCTCATTGTGGGTCTCTCATTCTGGGTGCGCCTTCTGCTTCCTGAGGACGCGGTTGTCAGCTCTGCTGCAGGCCTGGTGTGGGTGTAGGTGGCCCAGGGATGAGGTGGTCCGGCCCCATTCAGGCCCGTGCATCGGCCCCTGCCTTACAACTCAAATCCGTGCTCAAGAGGGAGGAGAAGGGGAAGGGTGGCCCGATGCGCTGGGAAAAGCTGGGGCTGCCTCTCCCGGGGAAAGGCGGAAGGGCTCAGGGTGCAGCTCCCGACCTGAGCCGAGCAGCCCACGTGAAGGCATGGCTGTGGTGCCGGGAGAAGGTCCCCATCCCAAACAGAGCCCGTGGGAAAGCCTGGCCCGGACAGATGAACGGGCAGAGCGACCGCTCGGTGCGGGCTATGCCATGGCTCCGCCTCCACCGAGCATCCTCCTCATCCTTGCTCTGCAGCCCGCTCCAACAGTTTGCCGGGCCCCAGAAGCAGATCGTGAACTGGTGCGTGGTCAAGGATTAGAGGGTCACTGGGGGCAGCCAACGCGGCTTCACCAAGGGGAGGTCGTGCTCCACCAACCCGGTGGCTTTTTGTGAAGGCACCACCGGGTGGACAGGGGATGGGAAAGCAGCGGGTGCTGGATAGGGGATGGGAAAGCCGGGGGAGTCCCTCAAGGGTTGG
>NW_018364632.1:68166-74456 GCF_002078875.1 Numida meleagris | reverse complement strand
GCATCATGGAATCACATAGAATCGTATAGAATCATAGAATCATATAGAATCATAGAATCAGAATCATAGAATCATGGCATCATGGAATCATGAAATCATATAGAATCATAGAATTGTATAGAATCATAGGATCATAGAATAATGGAAACATAGAATCATATAGTGTTGGGAAACTCCCCAAGTTTCCCACAGGTAACCCTACGGCGCGGGAAGCTCCACACTCAATGTGAGTTCATGACTTCCAACTTTATTGTAGCAACACACCATCTTATATAGCATCTATGCTTCCAGGGATACAGGGTCTATGCGACCAAGCGTATAAGAGAACAATACCGTTACCCAGGCTAATTTTGTATACAGTACATGTTGTTAAGTACAGAACTCTACTAGAAACACCACATTCCATGTGGGTATAATTTACCCCTTTCATCTAAGATTACATTGTAAATCATTAGTAAATCAGTAGCTACGTGCTGCCGAGCGCTGCCAAGCAAGCAAGCTGTTTCCCAACATATAGAATCATAGAATCACAGAATCACAGAATCATAGAATCACAGAATCAAGGAACCATATAGAATCATAGAATCACAGAATCGTAGAATCATGGAATCACAGAATCATAGAATCATGGAATCATATGGTCACGGAATCACAGAACCAGAGAATCATAGAATCATAGAATCATAGATTCATGGAATCATAGAATAATGGAATCATAGAACCATAGAATCATTGAGGTTGGAACAGACCTCCAAGCTCACCCAGTCCAACCATCCACCCAGCACCAGTAACCCCACTAAACCACGTCCCTCAACGCAGCGTCTCAACGATGGCGACTCCCCCACTTCCCTGGGCAACCCCTTCCCATCACCACGCTGATGAGAAGAGATTCTTCCTCATACCCAGCCTCAACCTCCCCCCGCACAGCCCGACTCCATTCCCTCTCTCCCTGTCGCTAATTAGAGGAGAAGAGGCCGAACCCCAGCTCACCACAACCCCCTTCCAGGGAGCTGCAGACAGCACCGAGGTCTCCCCCGAGCATCCTCGTCTCCAGGCTGAACGATTCCAGCTCTCTCCTAAGCTTTATGCTGCACACCCTTCACAGCTCCGCTGCCCTTCTCTGCTCTCGTTCCAGGCTGCCAATCTCTTGCTCGTTGTGAGCAGCCCGGCACTGAGTGCAGCACGCGAGGTGCGGCCTCACCAGCGCTGGGTGCAGAGGGACGCCCACCTCCTGCCCCTGCTGGCTGCATCATTTCCCATCCAAGCCACGACGCCTTTGGCCTTTTGCCCACCTGGGCACGCCGCTGGCTCCTGCTCAGCCGAGCATCGACCAACAGCTCCAGCTCTGTTTCTTCCGCTCAGCTTCCAGCCACTCTGTCCCAAGTCTGTAGCGTTGCCTGGGGTTATGACCCAAGTGCAAGAGCCGGCTGGGAGCTGCCACAGATCCTTCCCTCGGTCTCCTCCTCCTCTCCATGCACAACAACCCACGGAGCTCCGGCGCTGCTTGTACCCCCAGCCCCCAGAGGTCTCTTCCACGCCCAGCGTCTCCGTGCCCCTCTGCGTCCAACCCATCCCGGCCGGGAGGAGCGTTCCGCGCACCCCGCACCGGTGGGCGGCAGCGTCCGGGCGGGGTTCCCACGGCTGCCCCCGGCCGCGCTCTGACGAACGGCTCCTGCCCTTCTCACCGCCCCTCGTCCCCCGACAGCTCCTCTGGGGCGGGGACACGGCCCCGGTTCGGATACGGCCCGGGTGCCCCCCGCGCTGTGCGGGCGTCCCCGCCGCTCCCGGGATCGTCCCCCGGGCTCCTCCCCCGTCCTCCCCCGTCCCCTCCCGTCCTCAGCGCTTTCGCTTTCACTACCGACAATCCTCGTGAGCGAGTTCTGCCTGGCGCCCGGTGACGTCACGCGCGCTCCCGGCCTCCATTGGCGGGGCGTTGGCGGAGGCACCAATGGGAACGCGGAGCGGGGCCCGGGGCGTCCGGCGGCGCGGAGCGGAGCCATGGCCGTGGGCGAGGTGTTGCGGCTGGGGCTGCTGCTGGGGGCCGTGGGCGCGGCGGCGCTCCCCCTGGCACCGGGACCCGCGGCTCCTCGCTCCCCGACGCTGGGGCTGCGTCCGCGGGACCCTCGCCCGCGGCTCGCGGCTCCGACGCCGTCTGTCCCCGCAGGGCCCCACTCCCTGCGGTATTTCCTGACCGNAGAAGATGTGTTCCCGTGCGTGTGAACTGGGAGGCAGCGCAGGGAGCCCAGCAGGGAATGGTGCGTGTGGCTGAGAGCAGGGAAATACAAACCCCGTCCAGGTTCGGGTGCCCGGCCTCGGTTTCAGGACGGATCCAACCCCTCCTGTTCCCACCCCCACTGAGGTTATCGCTGATGACAATTGTCTTCTGCTTTCCTGACTGCTCCTCTTCACCCCTCCATTCCCTGTCGGAGAATTGCTGCTTGCTGGCATTTCCCTGCAAGTCAGCAGAGCAGCAACGCAGAGATTTGAAGTTCCCAAAGTGAAATACCTGCCAGCTTTCACAATGCAACCAGCCAATCCCTTTATCCTTGTTCAACCTCAGAGAAGTCCCATGGAAGAAACAAGCCTTGCAAGTTCAACTTGGTTTGCTCTGCTCCTCACACGCCTGCTCACTGCATCCCTTGTGTGGCAAGGGGCCTTTCTGTGGGGCGTAAAAGAGGAACGGGAAGGATCCTAGAATGAATCACAGAACGGCCCGGGTTGAGCAGCACCTCCAAGCTCAGCTCCTTTCACCCCCCCGCTGAGTGCAGGGCCGCCAGCCCCCAGCCCAGGCCGCCCAGAGCCACGTCCAGCCTGGCCTTGAAAGTCCCCAGGGACGGGGGTGCCCTGCAGGTCCTGGAAGGCCACATCGAGGTCTCCCCGGAGCCTTCTCTTCTCCCAGCTGCACGAGCCCGGTTCCCTCAGCCTTTCTCCCTAGGAGAGCTGCTCCATGCTCTGCTCCTCTCGGTGGCCTCCTCCTGCCCGTCTCTACCAGCTCCCAAGGGGAGGGGGCAGAGAAAGGAAGGGAATTGAAGGGGGAGAATAAAGCAGCTGAGTCGCCCTGGAGCTTTTCTGTTCTTTAGGGTCCAGCCCTGCTTTCTCCGGATAAGAGACGAGGCTTGGCAGAAGGACAAGGAATCCTAGAGGCATGGAATCCTGGAAGCCTTGGAGCTGGAAGGGTCTGGTGGCGGCCATCTAGTCCAGCTCCCCTGCGCTGAACAGGGACAGCTCCGCTCGAGCAGGCTGCCCGGGGCCTGAGCCAGCCTCGCCGTGAGGTGCAGGAAGGTCCGAGTGCAGGTCCCTGCTCGCTTCTAGGGAAGGCACGTTTGGCACACAGCCCCATCTCCCCTCCCAACGTGCACTCACTCGGGTGGGCGTGCAGGGAGACTCGACAAGCAGCTCTCCAGGTCTCCATCTGCATGGCTGTTATAGTGCATTCTTGTTTTTTTTGTGGCATCCATCTGAAGCTGGAGGCCCGGCGTGCCGCCAGGACGCCTGGATCTGCTCCCCGTGGAGCTGGGCACACTGGAGCACACTGTAAATGTTCCCATAGCAATGCCCGCAGCGTGAGGTGTGAGCAGGAGGAGCTCGGAGCTTGAGCTTGGTCCTGGAGCTACGGCATCCTCAGCGTGAGCGAGGGGTGGTGGGAAGGGTTCTGTGCTACGTGTGCTGTGTGCAGGAAACGTCTCTGGGCTCTGCAGGGTGGACAGGCAGGGCAGGTGAGGCGGGATGCTGTTGCTGTATGGAATGGTGGGCTGGAAGGCGTGGAGCTTGCTGTTGGCCGTGACACAGCTGGGAGCCCCCGAGTGCGGATGAAGGGACAAGGCAATAACGTGAGAGTCTACCATAGGCCACCCAGCCAGGAGAATGATCCCAATTAAGGATTCCGAGCAAGCGTGGGCCAGGTGAGAGCACGGTGAGGTGGATTGTGAACTGGCAGAGCTCGGAGGGTTGTGATTCTGGGTGCAGAGTCTGGTTGGAGGCCTGCAGCTAGCGGGGTTCCCCCGGGGTCGGGGCTGGGTCCGATGTTGTTCAGCTTCATCAGGGAACTGGATGAAGGGATAGAGAGCAGCCTCACCAAGTACAAAGCTGGGAGGAGCGGCTGACGGAGCAGAAGTCTGTGCTGCCATTCAACGAGCCGTGAGCAGACTGCTCAGCTGGCCAAAGCAGAACGCGATGAATTTCAATGGGGACAAGTCTAGGGTCCCGCAGCCAGGGAGGACAAATCAGCTGCGTCCATACCGGGTAGGGTTGCCCTACGGGAGAGGAGCTTCCCAGCAAGCTGGGAGTTGGGGGGCGCGGGGCAGGGAGCAGTGGGGCTGGGTGGCATCATCCATCTCCAGGCAGAGCTGGGCTCTGCATTTTGCTCTGACGCTCGGTCCCTGCTGCGGCCCCGTCCTGTGGCTGAGCTCCACGGGTTTCACCGGGGACTCTTGGGCCACCCAAGAGGGTCTGAGCCGGGAGCGGGACGGCGTGGGGTGACTTGGACGGGAACGCTGGGGGATCGCGAGGTGTCACGGCCAAAACGTCGCACAAGCGTGGGGCGAGCGTGGGGGAGGAGGTGGTGACAGACCGCCGTGCACGGGATGAGCACGGCTCATCGCGCTGAGGAATGTTGCGTGCCTCCATGCTTCCCCGCCCGGCACGCAGCACCTCAGAGGCGCCCTCCCGACTGCATAACCCCCAGTGCTGGGACAAACGAGACGGATGCATGGCAGCTAGCTCCAAATGCCAATTTAATGCTGCGCAACAAAGCTACTTATACCCATACATGCACCACCCACCCCACTTAATCCCACAAGGACGTGGGCTGACCGTGGCGAGAACGTGGTGGCACCATAAGGAGACCAGGAGGTTACTAGGAAGGAACCACGGGGGAAAAACAGCTTGAGAAGGAAGGGATCGGAAAGGGAAAGTCCGGCCGTCGTGGGGTGACCGTGGGTCACCACGTGGGTCACGTGGGGTGAAGATGGTGTTGTAACGGGGTGACAAGAGACGAGCGCTGGGTGAGGACGGTGGGGACAGGGGGTGTCACGGGGTGAGCATGGCGAGAAACTGGGAGGAGCCCGGAGTCAGCATCGCAGCGAGCTCTTCTGGAGAAGGGGACGGAGCAGGCGCGGCAGCGGCAGCAGGGAACACGGCGGCAGGAGGGAGCGCGGTGCCGGCCCGACCGAGCCCAAGCTCGGGGCCGGGGCGTGCGGGCTGCGCCGGTGGAGCAGCGGCGTGGGGCAGCTGCTCGTCGCGCATCCCTGCGGGGAAAGGGGACGGAAATGAGGGCCGTGCTGGGCTCGGGGCCGCTCCGAACGGAGTTCTGGGGCCGGGGGAGTCGGGCGTTACCTGGGCGGGTTGGATCGCGGCGGCCTGAAACGGAGCGAGACGAGGTCAGCGCGGCCACAGCCCCCCCAGCGCCGCCCCGCCGCCCCGACGCTCACCTTCCTCACTGCGCACGAAGATGAAGAGCCCCAGCGCCAGGCAGACGAAGCCCAGCACGAATCCCCCCGCGCCCGCCAGCATCTTGCTCCTGCCCGCGTCCACCGGGGGCTCTACGAGGAAGGCGAGGGGAGCTGGGGGTTGGGGGCCGCGCTCCCGCTCCCCCCGCGGCCGGGTGGGGAACTGGGTCCTTACCCCAGGGCCGCACGATGGGCCGCCGCAGGCTGGCGTGCTCCACGTGGCACGCGTAGGTGTCCCCGCGCCGCGGGCCGCTCTCCAGCACCGCCAGCACCTGGTAGGTCCAGTCCCCGTTCTGGATCACGTCCGTGGACACCACGCGCTCCGTCTCCTCGCGCCCGTTCCGGAACCACTTCACCCGGATCTCGGGCGGGTAGAAGCCCGTCACGTAGCACGCCAGCCGGTCGGTTCGGGGCGCGGAGCCCGAGCGCAGCGCAGAGACCCTCACCTTGGGCTCCGCTGCGGGAGAGAGGAGAAGGGAGAGCGCCGGGGCCGGGCTGCGGGCGCGCGGTGCCAGCCCATTCGGGCCGAGCGGTGCCGCCAGCTCCGGGCACGCGTGAACTCACCTCTCCTGTGCAGCGTCCAAGGGGCCACGGTCTCGTAGTTGTAGGCGCAGAGCATTTCCGCCGCGGCCCTGTTCTTCTCCAGCACGTCGGGCTGGCTGTTGAAGAGTTTGGCGGAGCTCTCTCCCAGGGCCGTGTCGGCCACGAAGAGCCCGACGTCGCTGTCGAAGTGCACGTACTGCTGCCGGTTGTAGACGTGCCTCGCCACAAACCTCACCCGCTCGGTGCCGTTGAGGAAGTGGCACTCGACGGCGGCGCTCCACTGGAAAAACGCTGCGGGGA
>NW_018364632.1:58080-60239 GCF_002078875.1 Numida meleagris | reverse complement strand
CGAGGGCAGCGCCGTCCCCAGCCTCCGCTCAGTGAAAGGGCAGTCCCAGGCCCCTCGTTGTTTTTGGGGTCGCGCTGGTGGTGACACGGCGAGCGCAGGGCCAGAGCTCACGGCTCCTCCTCCCTTACAGGCCTCGACGAGGGAAGCGGCGGCTCGACCACAGGTACGGTGCGGGACCGGGGCTCGGGAGGGGTCCCTGGGGATGGAGGGGTCCTGGTTCCCCACGCTCCCCTGTCGTACCCACAGCCGGGGTTGGGCCGGGCCCGGCCCTCCCTTGAGAGCCCCCCAGAGTGGTGAGCTGGGACGGGGACGTGGCCCCACGCGAGCCCATCTCTTCTCACCCCTGCAGGGAGCGAACGTTCCACCTGAGCGCTGTGCTTGCTTCAGCCGGCCCCGCGTGCCGGTGGGGTTTGTGGACGGGCGTAGCTCCGCTTTCTCAGCCTCTGGAATCTCCTCGGGCTTCCGCTCAGCAAGGGGTTGGAACGGGATGATCGTGGAGGTCCTGGTCAGGCCAGGCTGTTCCGTGATTCCATGATTCTAGGATTCCAGGATTCTGTGAGTCCATGATTCTAAGATTTTATGATTCCGTGAATCCATGATTTGATGATTCTGTGAATCCATGATTTTATAATTCTGTGATTCCATGATTAAATGATACCATGATTCTGTGATTCCATGATTTGATGATTCCGTGATAACATGATTGTATGAGTCCGTGATTTTATGATCCCATGACTCTGTGATTCCATGACTCCGTGTGTCTAGGATCTCCATGTCTGTGTGCGCAATCCCCCGTCTCGCCACTAGGGGGCGTGCATGCGTTATTGCATTAAGGTCTGAAGCGCCGCGCTCCTCCCAGCGCCGAATTCGGGGCGCTCCGAGTGGCGCCCCCCGGCGGTCACTGCGGGAGGAGCAGCGGGACTGCAGGACCGGGCCGTGGTTTGTGCATTGGAGATCGGGAAACGGGAACCGAGCTGAAGAAGCAGAGCGCAGCGTGTGTTGCAGCTTGCCCAGGGAAACAGCTCGTTTGGAACAGTAGACATACCGTGTGTTTCAGCAGTGTGTTTTAAAAATAGAGTTGTTGGATGACGTGATTCCTTCTCGCTTGTCAATCTGTAATAGCTTTGAATAGGGTTGGCGTAGTATTATGGGCTGGAAAGCGTGTGGTGAGGCCGTGCTGTTTGTGTGGGAGACCCCGAGCAGCAGAACGGCAGGGTTAGCATGCAGCCCAGCGGGCAGGGCCTGCACATGGCGCTGAGCTGCCTCGCCTGGGGGCATGCTCCACTCTGTCCTATCACGGAGCTCATGGGCCCACCTGGACCTCACGGGGTTCAATGAGGCCCAATGCGCAGGGCTGTTCATGGGCCGGGGCGATGCCAGGGATTGATGCAGAGTGGGGGGAGGGCTCCTGGAGAGCAGCCCTGCCAAGAAGGACCATGAAGGTTCCATGATTCCATGCCTCTAGGATTCCTCGTCTTTCTGCCAAGCCTCGTCTCCTATTTGGAGAAAACAGGGCCAGACCCTAAAGAACAGAAAAGCTCCAGGGCGACTCAGCTGCTTTATTCTCCCCCTCCCCTTCCTTCCCCTTCCGCGTCCCCTTTGGTGGATGAGAAGGTGGACGTGAGCCAGCAGCGTGCACCGCAGCCCCGAAGGCCAACTGTGTTGTGGGCTGCGTGAAAGGAGGAGTGGGCAGCAGGGACAGGGAGGGGATGGTCCCCCTCTGCTCGGCTCCGGGGAGGCCCCGTTTGCAGCGCTGCGTCCAGGCCTGGGCCCAGCACAAGAAGGACAGGGAGCTGGTAGAGAGGGGCTGGAGGAGGCCACCGAGAGGAGCAGAGCATGGAGCACATGTGGTTGGACTTGATGACCATGAAGGTCTTTTCCAACCTGAGTGAACCTATGATTCTATGATTCCAAGGGCTTGAAGGATGTCGCTGCTGAGCACCAGAAGCAGACACTGTGGTGACTGTGACGTGAGCGTGTGCAGTGTACAAAGCAGTAACAGTAGAAAGGAGCCCGGGCTGGAGCCCTGAGGCAGTAACTGACGTGGCTCCCCCAAAGGAAAAACGCTTTGGAAGGAAGGAAGGGACAACCAACCAGCCTTGGAAAGAAGGAAGGGAGGAGATGAGCGCTGTGGCCAGAGGGCATTGAGCTATTCCACC
>NW_018364632.1:54191-56397 GCF_002078875.1 Numida meleagris | reverse complement strand
AAGCTGGGAGCCAGCAAGAAAAGAAGGCTCCCCACTTTCCTTCACAGCAACTTCATGGGCACCCCATGCTCTCCCTGCTCTCACTCTGCTTACCCCATCGTGCCCCCGTGCTCACACCTTTGTCACCCAGGTTCTCACCCCATGTTCCCCCATATTGCCCCTCCTCAGGTCCCATATTGCTCATCAGGTCCCATGCTACGTCTCAGGTGCTATATTACCCCTTAGATTCCATATTGCCCCTCATGTCCCATATTATCCCTCAAGTCCCATATTGCCCCTGAGATCCCATATTGCCCCTCGGGTCCCACCGCCATCACTTCACATTCTCCCCGTGGTCCCTTCTCTTCTCCCCATGGTCACCCCCTCCTCCCTCCTGGACCTCCCCTCCCTCCCAGCGCTGTTGCACGGGGCCACAAACAGTGACACGGCTCAGCAGCGGGGCCGGGCTGTCCCCAAGCATCTCTACTCTGCCCCAGCACCACCAGGACAGGCCCCCAGGAAGGGACGTGTGGGTCAGGATGGGGATGTGGGGCTACGAGGGCACGGCGGATGCTGCCCCCTCATCACGGGGGGCTCCTCCGGCTACGGGCGCCCTTCATCTTCATGGCCTTGACGATGAGGACGGTGCCCGCAGTGATGCCGGCCGTGGCCGTGGCCAGGCCCAAGGCGCACATTCATCTTGCTGGGCTTCTCCAAAGCCTTTGCCATGGTTCCCCCCCACGTCCTTCTCTCCGAGTCGGAGAGGTGTGGATTTGAAGCACGGACTGCTCGGTGGATTAAGAGCTGCTTGGCTGCGCGCAGCCAGAGGGCTGCGATCCACAGTTCTGTGTCAGGGTGGAGGCCGGTCACGAGCGGTGTCCCCCAAGGCTCAGTCGTGAGCCCGGTGCTCTTCAACATCTTTATCAATGACACGGACGATGGCATCGAGTGCGCCCGCAGCGAGTTTGCAGATGGCACCGAGCTGAGCGGCGCAGCTGATCCATGGAGGGAAGGGAAGCCGTGCAGAGGGAGCTGGGCAGGCTGCACAAGTGGGCCCACGAGAACCTCATGAGGTTCAACGAGGCCCAATGCGCGGGGCTGCACTTGGGCCGGGGCGATGCCAGGGATTTGTAGAGACTGGGGGAAGAACTCCTGGAGAGCAGCCCTGCCCAGAAGGACCTGGGGGTCCTGGGGGGTGAGAAGCCAGATGTGGGCTGTGTTAACAGAGGAGTGGGCAGCAGGGATAGGCAGGGGATGGTCCCCCTCTGCTCGGCTCCGGGGAGGCCCCGTCTGCAGCGCTGCGTCCAGGCCTGGAGCCTGGCACGGGGTCAACTCCGCATCTGTGTCTGTGGCACCGTGCTGCCCACAGGCCCACCGGCCCAGAAAGGAAAGAAAGAAAGGAGAAAAAAGAAGTGTTGGTGGTTTACGGGCCGGCCTGACCCGGTCCTGCCACCGATGCGGCAGTGGAGCTGCGGACTCACGCCCTGGGGAAAAAAAAGGGGAGAAAAGGCGAAGGGCAGGGGAATCGTAGACGGGTCTAAAACAAAACAGCGGCAACAATCTGAGGAGGAACGTTCATTGACTACATGGGATATCGGAATGGAGGCCAACAAATCAAACCAAGTGAGAGAGTGCGAAGCGAGGCCTTGCTCTGTGAGCTGCAGGGACAAAGCCGGAGCGCCCAGGCCTTGCAGGCAGCTCCTCCTCCCCTCCAGGCACAACGAGCCCTGGGGATGCAGCTCCTCCCCTCCCCCCCCGGGCACCAAGCACCCAGAACCGGCAGTGCACGGAACCAGAACGTTCACTCTTCAACTGCCAGTGCTTTACGTGACGTTACGGTGTGGAATACCGACAACAAAAAGTCACAAAACCATGACACCCTTCTTCCAGCACTAACCCTAACCCTAAGACAGACCCTAACCATTACCCTTACCCTAACTTTAACCTAACCCTAACCCTAAAACTAACCCTAACCCGAACACTAACCCAATCCCTAACCCTAAGCCTAGCTCTAGCCCTAATCCTACCCTAACCCTACCCCTAACCCTAAACCTGAAGCCTAACCCTAACCCAAACTCTAACCCTAACTATACCCCTAACCCTAACACACATCCTAACCATAACCCTATCCCTATCCCTATCCCTAACCCTAACCCTAAACCTGAAGTCTAACCCTAACCCAAACTCTAACCCTAACCCTAACCCTAGTTTCTTACTACCCTAACCC
>NW_018364632.1:43707-45361 GCF_002078875.1 Numida meleagris | reverse complement strand
CCTAACCCTAACCCTAACCCTAACCCTAACCCTAACCCTTACCTTAGACATAACCATAACCCTAACCATAGTACTAAAACTAACGCTAACCACAACCTAATCCTATCCCTAACCTTAACGTTAACCCTACCCTGACCCCACCCTATCCCTAACCCAGGTGTGCCTAACCCTAACCCTAACTCAACCCTGACCCTAACCCAAACCTAACCCTACCCTATTCCTACCCCAAGTGTGCCTAACCTTAACCATAACGCTGACCCTAACCCTACCCTCAAACAAACCCTATCGCTAACCCTAACCCACATCCTAGCCCTAACCCCAACCCTAACCGGAACATTTACCCTACTCTAACCCTACCCCTAATCAAATCCCAACCCTAACCCTACCCAAACCCTAACCCCAACCTGAATCCTACCCGAGCGATGACCCTTCCGTAACCCAAATCCCAAACCAAACCCTAACCATAACCCTACCCCTAACACACAACCTAACCGTAACCCTAATGCTAACAATAACTCTAATGCTAATCCTAATCCTAATTCTAACCCTAATCCTAATCCTAACCCTAATCCTAATCCTAACCCTGAAATGACTGCCAGCTAACCGTGTCTATTGCTAATGAACTCACTTCTCACACCGGCTCACTCAGCACTCGGCCGTTATTGCTGGACCCTGCTCGTCCCTGGACAGAGCTCCGTGCGGGAGGACAGAGCGGAGCACCCCGATGCCGGCCATAGCAGCCCAGCCTCCCCCAGTGTGCAGGCCCTGCCCGCTGGGCTGCCTGCTAACCCTGCCGTTCTGCTGCTCGGGGTCTCCCACACAAACAGCACGGCCTCGCCGCGCGCTTGCCAGCCCATAATACTACACCCACCCTATTCAAAGCTATTACAGCGAGAACGACTCCCATCATCCAACAGCTCTATTTCTAAAACATGCTGCTGAAATACCTGGTATGTCTACTGTTCCAGACGAGCTGTTTCCCTGGGCAAGCTGCAACACACGCTGCGCTCTGCTTCTTCAGCTCGGTTCCCGTTTCCCGATCTCCAATGCACAAACCACGGCCCGGTCCTGCAGTCCCGCTGCTCCTCCCGCAGTGACCGCCGGGGGGCGCCACTCGGAGCGCCCCGAATTCGGCGCTGGGAGGAGCGCGGCGCTTCAGACCTTAATGCAATAACGCAGGCACGCCCCCTAGTGGCGAGACGGGGGATTGCGCACACAGTCAAGGAGATGGTAGACACACGGAGTCATGGAATCACAGAGTCATGGGATCATAAAATCACGGACTCATACAATCATGTTATCACGGAATCATCAAATCGTGGAATCACAGAATCATGGGATCATTTAATCATGGAATCACAGAATCATAAAATCATGGATTCACAGAATCATCAAATCATGGATTCACGGAATCATCAAATCATGGATTCACAGAATCATAAAATCTTAGAATCACGTACTCACGGAATCCTGGAATCCTAGAATCATGGAATCATGGAACAGCCTGGCCTGACCAGGACCTCCACGATCATCCCGTTCCAACCCCCTGCTGAGCGGAAGCCCGAGGAGATTCCAGAGGCTGAGAAAGCGGAGCTACGCCCGTCCACAAACCCCACCGGCACGCGGGGCCGGCTGAAGCAAGCACAGCGCTCAG
>NW_018364632.1:39047-40001 GCF_002078875.1 Numida meleagris | reverse complement strand
CTATATGATTCGATGATTCTATACGATTCTATGTGATTCCATGATGCTATGATCCTATGATTCTATATGATTCTATATGATTCTATGACTCTGTGATTCCCTGATTCCATGATTCTATGATTACATGATTCTGTGATTCTATGATGCCATGATTCTGTGATGCTATGATTCTGTGATTCCATCATTCTATGATTCCACGATTCTGTGATTCTATGATTCTGTGATTCCATGGTTCTGTGATAACGTGATTCTATGATTCCGTGATTCTGTGATTCTATTATTCCATGATTCCGTGATTCTATGATTCCATGCTTCCATTATTCTGAGATTCTATGATTCTATATGATTCCATGATTCTATGGGTCTGTGATTCTATGATTCTATGATTCTATGTGATTCCATGATTCTATGATTCCATGATTCTGTATTTCTCTGGTTCTGTGATCCCGTGATTCTATGGTTCTGTGATTCTGTGATTCTATCATTCCATGATTCTATGATTCTATAATTCCATGATTGCATGATTCTATGATTCCATATGATTCCATGATTCTATGGTTCTGTGATATGATTCCTTGATTCCATGATTCCATGACTCTATGATTCCATGATTCTGTGATTCTATGATTCTATATGATTCCATGAGTCTGTTATCCTTTGATTCCATAACTCTGTGATTCTATGATTCTGTGATTCTATGATTCCATGATTCTCTGATTCCATGATTCTGTGATTCTATGATTCTATATGATTCCATGATTCCATGATTCTGTGATCCTATGATTCTATATGAGTCTATGATTCCATGATTCTATGATTCTGATTGTGTGATTCTCTATGATTCTATGCTTCTATATGATTCCATGATTCTATGATCCTATGATCCTATGATTCTATATTATTCTATGATTCCATGATTCAGTGATTCTATGATTCTATGATTCTATATGATTC
>NW_018364632.1:33419-35987 GCF_002078875.1 Numida meleagris | reverse complement strand
CGAGCCCTGCCCCGCACCCAGCACGGCCCCATGTCCCCCCCCGCCCTCACCTCTCCTTCCCAGCACTGCCTTCCCATACTCCAGGTATCTCTTCAAGTTCTCAACACAGACGTTCCCCAGCTCATGCTTCCATCTCTCGACGTACATCCCCTCCTCCTCCCATCTCCTCTTGGTGATTTCTGCCACTGCATCGGCCACCGTGAACGTCCCATCTCCATGTGGAAGGTGATGAAGTCCCGCCCGTCGTACGCGTACTGATTGTACCCCCGGACGCTACCGTCCTCGAGGAGATCGCAGCCGAACATCATCTGCAGCGTGTGAGCCCCTGGGACACAGCCGGGGCCGGGGGGTGAGGGGCTGCCTCGGCTCCGGGGGCACCGCGAGCGCCGTGGGGCTGGCACGGGCCGGGGGGGCTCAGCAACGGGGCAGCCCTGGGACCGCGACGCCACGCACGGACGGCCCGGCACAGCCGCCCACGGGGCACGGCCGGGACTCAGCGGGGATGGTGATGGGGACAGGGATGGGGACAGGGATGGGGACAGGGATGGGGACAGCCCCCGCCCCACGGAGCCCCCGTCCCAGCCCCAGAGTGCCGTGGCTTCCGCCGCGCTCACCTCCACTTGTGTTGTAGTGTTTCTGCACCGTGTCCAGCTGGTCGTAGAAATCCAGCTCACGGTACTGCATCCTCCGGGTCTCCCGGTCCCAGTGCTCCCGCTGCTCCTGCGGCAGCCACGGCACGATGGGCAGCATCCTGCGGCTCTCGTTGTCGTAGCTCGCGAAGGCTTCGCCGTCCACGTACCCGACGGCCACGAACCGCGGCATCCCGGGGCCGGGATCCGTCATCGCGGTCAGGAAATACCGCAGGGAGTGGGGCCCTGCGGGGACAGACGGCGTCGGAGCCGCGAGCCGCGGGCGAGGGTCCCGCGGACGCAGCCCCAGCGTCGGGGAGCGAGGAGCCGCGGGTCCCGGTGCCAGGGGGAGCGCCGCCGCGCCCACGGCCCCCAGCAGCAGCCCCAGCCGCAACACCTCGCCCACGGCCATGGCTCCGCTCCGCGCCGCGGGACGCCCCGGGCCCCGCACCGCGTTCCCATTGGTGCCTCCGCCACCGCTCCGCCAATGGAGGCCGGGAGCGAGCGTGACGTCACCGGGCGCCACGCGGACCTCGCCTCCACAGGTTGTCGGAAGTGAAAGCGAAAGCGCTGAGGACCGGAGGGGACGGGAAGGACGGGGGAGGAGCCCGGGGGACGATCCCGGGAGCGGCGGGGACGCCCGTACACCCAGGGGGCACCCGGGGCCTGTCCCCACGGGGGCCGTGTCCCCGCCCCAGGGCAGCTGTCGGAAGACGAGGGGCGGTGAGAAGGGCAGGAGCCGTTCGTCAGAGCGCGGCCGGGGGCAGCCGTGGGAACCCCGCCCGGACGCTGCCGCCCACCGGTGCGGGGTGCGCGGAACGCTCCTCCCGGCCGGGATGGGTTGGACGCAGAGGGGCACGGAGACGCTGGGCGTGGAAGAGACCTCTGGGGGCTGGGCGTACAAGCAGCGCCCGAGCTCCGTGGGTTGTTGTGCATGGAGAGGAGGAGGAGACCGAGGGGAGGATCCGTGGCAGCTCCCAGCCGGCTCTTGCACTTGGGTCATAACCCCAGGCAACGCTGCAGGCTTGGGGCAGAGTGGCTGGAAGCTGAGCGGAGGAAACGGAGCTGGAGCTGTTGGTCGATGCTCGGCTGAGCAGGAGCCAGCGGCGTGCCCAGGTGGGCAAAAGGCCAAAGGCGTCGTGGCTTGGATGGGAAATGATGCAGCCAGCAGGGGCAGGAGGTGGGCGTCCCTCTGCACCCAGCGCTGGTGAGGCCGCACCTCGCGTGCTGCACTCAGTGCCGGGCTGCTCACAACGAGCAAGAGATTGGCAGCCTGGAACGAGAGCAGAGAAGGGCAGCGGAGCTGTGAAGGGTGTGCAGCATAAAGTTTAGGAGAGAGCTGGAATCGTTCAGCCTGGAGACGAGGATGCTCGGGGGAGACCTCGGTGCTGTCTGCAGCTCCCTGGAAGGGGTTTGTGGTGAGCTGGGGTTCGGCCTCTTCTCCTCTAATTAGCGACAGGGAGAGAGGGAATGGAGTCGGGCTGTGCGGGGGGAGGTTGAGGCTGGGTATGAGGAAGAATCTCTTCTCAGCAGCGTGGTGATGGGAAGGGGTTGCCCAGGGAAGTGGGGGAGTCGCCGTCGTTGAGACGCTGCGTTGAGGGACGTGGTTTAGTGGGGTTACTGGTGCTGGGTGGATGGTTGGACTGGGTGAGCTTGGAGGTCTGTTCCAACCTCAATGATTCTATGGTTCTATGATTCCATGATTCTATGATTCCATGATTCTGTGATTCTATGGTTCTGTAATTCTATGATTCCATGATTCCACGGTTCCATGATTCTGCGGTTCTGTGATTCCGTGATTCCATGATTCCATGATTCTATGATTCTGTGATTCCATGATTCTATGATTCTGTGATTCTATGATTCTGTGATTCTATGATTCTATATGGTTCCATGATTCTATGATTCTGTGATTCTGTGATTCTATGATTCTATATGA
>NW_018364632.1:28795-29904 GCF_002078875.1 Numida meleagris | reverse complement strand
ACCTGAGGAGGGGTAATATGGGACCTGAGGAGGGGTAATATGGGATCTGAGGGGCAATATGGGATCTGAGGGGCAATATGGGACCTGAGGAGGGGCAATATGGGACCTGAGGGGCAATATGGGACCTGAGGGGTAATATGGGATCTGAGGGGCAATATGAGACCCAAGGTGGAATATGAGACCCGAGGGGCAATATGGGAACTGAGAGGTAATAGGGGACCTCAGTGGCAACATGGGACCCAAGAGGAAATATAGGACTTGAGGGGCAATATGGGACCTGAGGGGCAATATGGGACCTGAGGGGTAATATAGGACTCAAGGGGCAATATGGGACCTGGGGGGTAATATGGGACCTGAGGGGCAATATGGGACCTGAGAAGTAGTATGGGATCTGAGGGGTAATATGGGACCTGAGAAGTAATTTGGGACCTCAGGAGGGGCAATCTGGGACCTGAGGGGCAATATGGGACCTGAGCAGGGGTAATATGGGACCTGAGTGCCATATGGGATCTGAGGGGTAATATGGGACCTGAGGGTAATATGGGATCTGAGGGGCAATATGGGATCTGAGCATGGGTAATATGGGAACTGAGTGCCATATGGGATCTGAGGGGCAATATGGGACCTGAGCAGGGGTAATATGGGACCTGAGTGCCATATGGGATCTGAGGGGTAATATGGGACCTGAGTAGGGGCAATATGGGACCTCAAGGGCAATATGGGACCTGAGGAGGGGCAATATATGACCCGATGAGTAATCTGGGATCTGAGCAGTAATATGAGACCTGAGGAGGGGCAATATGGGATCTGAGGGGTAACATGGGGCCGGAGGGGCAATATGGGACCTGAGGAGGGGCAATATGGGGGAACATGGGGTGCGAACGGGATGACAAAGGTGTGAGCACGGGGGCACGATGGGGTAAGCAGAGTGAGAGCAGGGAGCCCATGGGGTGCCCATGAAGTTGCTGTGAAGGAAAGTGGGGAGCCTTCTTTTCTTGCTGGCTCCCAGCTTGCGTTCTGAGGAATCTTTTGGGATCAGGCTGGGAGTGACTTCTCAAGGAGACGAGCGGTGCGTGTCGCCGTGCGGCAGCCAGCATCACCTTGTGCAC
>NW_018364632.1:15562-22152 GCF_002078875.1 Numida meleagris | reverse complement strand
GCCCGGCGGCTGAGCACGGCGACGGCGCGGAGGGAGCGTGGGGACAGCGGTGGGGCTCGGGCAGCGGGCGGAGCCCTGCGAGTGACGCGGCCGTTCCCGGCAGAGCAGCGGCACGGAGCGTCCCCAGAGCGGACGGACGGACGGATGCCGCGCGGGACGGAGATCTGCCTGGTGACGGGTGATGCCGCCCGGCCCGGGCGCTCCCTGCTCCGCGGCACCGGGCTGCGGGCGCCCTTCCTCGTCCTCCGCCGGCAGCCATGGGGAGCGGCCGCGTCCCGGCGGCCGGGGCCGTGCTGGCGGCACTGGTGGCGCTGGGAGCGGGGCTGGATGCCGGCACGCGGCCCTCGGGTGAGCTGGGAGCCGCGGTGCGGGGACGGCGCTCGGTCCGTCCCGGTTCTCCCGCTGCCCTTCCCGGCCCCGGGCGCGGCCCGGGGTGGGCGCGGGGGAGCCGGGCCGGAGCGACGATGGGGAGGGGTCGGGGGCCGGGGAGGGGCGGGTGAGCTCCCTGACAGCGCCCTCTCCCCGCAGCGTTTTTCCAGTGGAGCGCCGCCGTCGAGTGCCACTTCCTCAACGGCACCGAGCGGGTGAGGTTTGTGGCGAGGCACGTCTACAACCGGCAGCAGTACGTGCACTTCGACAGCGACGTCGGGCTCTTCGTGGCCGACACGGCCCTGGGAGAGAGCTCCGCCAAACTCTTCACCAGCCAGCCCGACGTGCTGGAGAAGAACAGGGCCGCGGCGGAAATGCTCTGCGCCTACAACTACGAGACCGTGGCCCCTTGGACGCTGCACAGGAGAGGTGAGTTCACGCGTGCCCGGAGCTGGCGGCACCGCTCGGCCCGAATGGGCTGGCACCGCGCGCCCGCAGCCCGGCCCCGGCGCTCTCCCCTCTCCTCTCTCCCCCGACCGGCTGGCGTGCTGCGTTGTCTGAAGCCTTCTTTTCTTTTGGCTCTATGCTTTCTGAGGCATGCTTTGTGATCAGACTCTAGCTGACTTACCAAGGAGGCAAATAGTGAGTGTCGCCGTCGATCAGCATCACGGTGTGAGCGTTGGGAAGCGTTTCCTTCAGGGCTGTGTGCCCCAGGAACAGAGTGCTCAGCAGTGTCTACTGGTGCAAGATCTGGGCTGTGAGCAAGTGGCACCAGCTTGGTATGGGAGAGCGGGCAATGCTGCCATCGCATCCTGCGGAAAAACCACGATGCGGGTGGGCAGCTCCCTGCTCCCTCTGCTCTGCTGGCCAGGCCCCGAAGATGGGTTTTCTGCTGGGATCCCAAAGCTGGAAGCCGCCGCTCCAGAGAGAGCGGACTCGACCGCTGTCACTCCAACGAGAGCGGGCTCCACCAGTTTGGACTTAGAAAGAAGGTCGTGCTGCTGACGGAGGTGGTTGTTGACCAAAGGGGTCATCGACCAAAGGGGTCATCAACCAAAGGGGTCATCAACCAAAGGGGTCATCAAACAAAGGGGTCATCAAACAAAGGGGTGGTTGACCAAAGGGGTTGTTGACCAAAGGGGTCATCAACCAAGGGGGTCATTGACCAAAGGGGTCATCGACCATAAGGGGTCATCAACCAAAGGGGTCATCAAACAAAGGGGTCATCAACCAAGGGGGTCATCGACCAAAGGGGTCATCGACCAAAGGGGTCATCAAACAAAGGGGTCATCGACCAAAGGGGTCATCAACCAAAGGGGTCATCGACCAAAGGGGTCATCNACCAAAGGGGTCATCAACCAAAGGGGTCATCGACCAAAGGGGTCATCAAACAAAGGGGTCATCAACCAAAGGGGTCATCAACCAAAGGGGTCATCGACCAAAGGGGTCATCAACCAAGGGGGTCATCGACGAAAGGGGTCGTTGACCAAAGGGGTCGTTGACCAAAGGGGTCATTGACCAAAGGGTTTGTTGACCAAAGGGGTCATCATCCAAAGGGGTCATCAACCAAGGGGGTCATTGACCAAAGGGGTCATCAACCAAAGGGGTCATTGACCAAAGGGGTCATCGACCAAAGGGGTCATCGACCAAAGGGGTCGTTGACCAAAGGGGTTGTCGACCAAAGGGGTTCTTCAACCAAAGTGGTTGGCATCTGAGCAACAAGCCTTGCTGACCCGTCACCCAAGAAGATCCACAAACGACGCTGGATCCCTGGTGGTGACCCTCTCTCTTGATTTCTCCAAAGACTCCTCGCTTTTTTATCTCTTCTCTATCGTCCGCCATCTCCCTAAGCTACTGGGGTTTGTAGTAAAGTGGTGGGGCTAACGTTCCACCCGTTGCGTCTTAACCTCGCCGTCGGGTATACGTGTATTAAAAGAAGCCCTTCTCCCTGCTGTAAATTGGAGCGGGACAGACGTGACGGGCTTCTACCCGCCCGAGATCCGGGTGAAGTGGTTCCGGAACGGGTGCGAGGAGACGGAGCGCGTGGTGTCCACGGCCGTGATCCAGAACGGGGACTGGACCTACCAGGTGCTGGCGGTGCTGGCCCTCGCTCCGTTTCAGGCCGCCGCAATCCAACCCGCCCAGGTAACGCCCGACTCCCCCGGCCCCAGAACTCCGTTCGGAGCGGCCCCGAGCCCAGCACGGCCCTCATTTCCGTCCCCTTTCCCCACAGGGATGCGCGACGAGCAGCTGCCCCACGCCGCTGCTCCACCGGCGCAGCCCGCACGCCCCGGCCCCGAGCTTGGGCTCGGTCGGGCCGGCACCGCGCTCCCTCCTGCCGCCGTGTTCCCTGCTGCCGCTGCCGCGCCTGCTCCGTCCCCTTCTCCAGAAGAGCTCGCTGCGATGCTGACTCCGGGCTCCTCCCAGTTTCTCGCCGTGCTCACCCCGTGACACCCCCTGTCCGCACCGTCCTCACCCAGCGCTCGTCTCTCGTCACCCCGTTACAACACCATCTGGGAGCCCACAGCCCCACAGCGGAGCCCCAGCCCCACAGAGGAGCCCCATGGAACCCTAGCCCCATAGCAGAGCCCCATGGAGCCCCCAGCCCCACAGACGAGCCCCATGGAACCCCAGCCCCATAGCGGAGCCCCACGGAGCCCCCAGCCCCACAGACGAGCCCCAGAGAGTCCCCAGCCCCATAGTGGAGTGCCATGGAACCCCAGCCCCACGGAGCCCCCAGCCCCATACGGAGCCCCATGGAACCCCAGCCCCATAGTGGAGCCCCATGGACCGCCAGCCCCATGGAACCCCAGCCCCATAGTGGAGCCCCATGGAGCCCTCAGCCCCACAGTGGAGCCCCACGGAGCCCCCAGCTCCACAGCAGAGCCCCATGGAGCCCCCAGCCCCATAGCGGAGTCCCATGGAACCCCAGCCCCATACGGAGCCGCTCAGAGCCCCCAGCCCCACAGAGGAGCCCCACAGAGTCCCCAGCCCCATACGGAGCACTAGGGAACCCCAGCCCCATACGGAGCCCCATGGAGCCTCCAGCCCCACAGCAGAGCGCCATGGAACCCCAGCTCCATGGAACCCCAGCCCCACAGCGGAGCCCCATGGAGCCCCCAGCCCCATAGCGCAGTGCCATGGAACCCCAGCCCCATGGAGCCTCCAGACCCATACAGAGCCCCACGGAGCCCCTAGCCCCACAGCGGAGTCCCATGGAACCTCAGCCCCACAGCGGAGCTCCATGGAACCCCAGCCCCATACGGAGACCCATGGAGCCCCCAGCCCCATAGCGGAGTCCCATGGAACCCCAGTCCCATAGCGGAGCCCCATGGAGCCCTCAGCCCCACAGCAGAGCCGCATGGAGCCCCCAGCCCCATAGTGGAGCCCCACGGAGCCCCCAGCCCCACAGAGGAGCCCCATGGAACCCCAGCCCCATAGTGGAGCCCTAGGGAACCGCAGCCCCATACGGAGCCCCATGGAGCCCTCAGCCCCACAGACGAGCCCCACGGAGCCCCCAGCCCCATAGCAGAGCCCCATGGAGCCCCCCCCGCCTGCTTTCTTAGTTTTCTGCTGTCTCAAGTTCCCTTTTATTTGGCCCAGATCAGGTCCCCATCAGACGGGACCCCCGTTGTCAAGGGACCCAGTGTCCTTGTCCCCAATGCCATGGGGACCTCGGTGTCACCTATGGGGACAGAAGGGACCCCCGTGTCCATGTGTCCCACGACCATGACCCCATGGCCAAGAGGACCCAGCGTCCATGTCCCCATGTCCTCGTCCCCAACACCAAGGGGATTTTGGTGTCACTTTTTGGGCACATATGGGACCCCCATTGCCGAGGGACCCAGTGTCCTTGTCCCCAATCCCAAGGGGATTTTGGTGTCACCTTTGGGGGACAGAAGGGACCCCCCACATCCATGAACCCCATGGCCAAGAGGACCCAGTGTCCACGTCCTCATGTCCTTGTCCCCAACACCAAGCGGATTTTGGTGTCACTTTTGGGGACAGAAGGGACCCCCATGTCCATATCCCCCATGTCCATATCCCCCATGTCCATGACCTCATGGCTGAGGGACCCAGTGTCCATGTCCCCAACGCCATGGGGACCTTGGTGTCACTTTTGGGGGACAGAAGGGACCCCCCTGTTCATGACCCCCATGACCACGACCCCACAGCCAAGAGAACCCAGTGTCCACGTCCCCATGTCCTTGTCCCTAACACCAAGCGGATTTTGGTGTCACTTTTTGGGTACAGATGGGACCCCCATGTCCCCCATGTCCATGACCCCACGGCCGAGGGACCCAGCATCCATGTCCCCATGTGCTTGTCCCCAGGGCCAAGGGGATTTTGGTGTCACTTTTTGGGGACAGATGGGACCCCCATGTCCGTGACCTCATGGCTGAGGGACCCAGTGTCCTTGTCCCCAACGCCACGGGGACCTCAGTGTCACCTATGGGGACAGAAGGGACCCCCGTGTCCATGTCCCCCATGACCATGTCCTCCATGACCCCATGGCCAAGAGGACCCAGCATCCACGTCCCCATGTCCTCGTCCCCAACACCAAGAGGATTTTGGTGTCACTTTTTGGGCACAGATGGGACCCCCATGGCCGAGGGACCCAGTGTCCTTGTCCCCAATCCCAAGGGGATTTTGGTGTCACCTTTGGGGCACAGAAGGGACCCCCCACATCCATGAACCCCATGGCCAAGAGGACCCAGCATCCACGTCCCCATGTCCTTGTCCCCAACACCAAGGGGATTTTGGTGTCACTTTTTGGGGACAAATGGGACCCCCATGGCTGAGGGACTCAGTGTCCATGTCCCCAATGCCATGGGGACCTCGGTGTCACCTAGGGGGGACAGAAGGGACCCCAATGTCCATGTCCCCCATGACCATGACCCCATGGCCAAGGGACCCAGTGTCCATGTCCCCAGGGCAGACAGAAGGGACCCCCCTGTCCATGTCCCCCACGACCATGTCCCCAGTGTCCTTGACCCCACAGCTGAGGGACCCAGTGTCCACGTCCCCATGTCCTCGTCCCCAACATCAAGGGGATTTTGGTGTCACTTTTTGGGGACAGATGGGACCCCCATGTCCCCCATGTCCATGACCTCATGGCCAAGGGACCCAGTGTCCATACCCCCAGCGCCATGGGGACCTCGGTGTCACCTATGGGGACAGAAGGGACCCCCGTGTCCATGTCCCCATGTCCATGTCCCTATGGCCAAGAGGACCCAGTGTCCACGTCCCCAGGGCCAAGGGGAACTCGGTGTCACTTCTGGGGGGACAGAAGGGACCCCCAAGTCCATGACCCCCATGGCCAAGAGGAGCCAGTGCCCACGTCCCCACGTCCTTGTCCCCAACACCAAGCAGATTTCGGTGTCACTTTTTGGGCACAGATGGGACCCCCGTGGCCAAGGGACCCAGTGTGCACATCCCCACGTCCTCGTCCCCAACACCAAGGGGATTTTGGTGTCACTTTCGGGGGACAGAAGGGACCCCCCCTGTCCATGACCCCCATGACCACGACCCCACAGCCAAGAGAACCCAGTGTCCACATCCCCACGTCCTTGTCCCCAACACCAAGCGGATTTTGGTGTCACTTTTTGGGTACAGATGGGACCCCCATGTCCCCCATGTCCATGACCCCATGGCTGAGGGACCCAGTGTCCATGTCCCCAGTGCCACAGGGACCTCGGTGTCACCTATGGGGACAGAAGGGACCCCAATGTCCATGTCCCCCACGACCATGACCCCATGGCCAAGAGGACCCAGCACCCATGTCCCCATGTCCTTCTCCCCAACACCAAGGGGATTTTGGTGTCACTTTCTGGGGACAGATGGGACCCCCATGGCCAAGGGACCCAGTGTCCTTGTCCCCAGGGCCAAGAGGACCTCGGTGTCACCTAGGGGGGACAGAAGGGACCCCAATGTCCATGTCCCCCATGACCATGACCCCATGGCCAAGGGACCCAGTGTCCACGTCCCCACGTCTTCGTCCCCAAAACCAAGAGGATTTTGGTGTCATTTTCTGGGCACAGAAGGGACCCCTACATCCATGCCCCCGCGCCCAAGGTCCAGCACTGCCACCTCTGCGCCCCAGCGCCCACCTCCGCATCCCCCCCCCCACGTCCCCGCATCCCCAGCGCGGAGGGGACATCGCTGCCACCCGGGCACCGCTGACACCGTGTTCCGGGGGGAGGCGTCGCCCTCGGGGCTTT
>NW_018364632.1:12942-14907 GCF_002078875.1 Numida meleagris | reverse complement strand
CCGGGTCGGCGGGATTCGGGTCGGGGACCGGGACCGGGTCGGCGGGATTCGGGTCGGGGACCGGGACCGGGTCGGCGGGATTCGGGTCGGGGTTCGGTTCGGTGGCTGCGTCTGCGGGGTCCGGGTCGGCGGGTCCGGGCTGCGGGTCCGGGTTCCGGTTCGGGTCCGGGTTCCGGTTCTGGTCCGGTTCGGCGAGTCTGGAGCGCGGCTCCAATTCCGGCTCCGTGACTCTGGGCTGCGGGTTCGGGTCCCAGTTCGGGTTCAGGCCCCGGTTCAGGTCTGGGTTCCGGTTCGGGTCCGGTTCGGCGAGTCTGGAGCGCGGCTCCGATCCTGGCTCCATGACTCCGGGTTGCGGGTCCGGGTCCCGGTTCCGGTCCAGGTCCCGGTTCGGGTCCGGTTCGGCGAGTCTGGAGCGCGGCTCCAATCCCGGCTCCGTGACTCCGGGCTGCGGGTCCGGGTCCCGGTTCGGGTCCGGTTCGGCGAGTCTGGAACACGGCTCCGATTCCGGCTCCGTGACTCCGGGCTGCGGGTCCAGGTCCCGGTTCGGGTCCGGTTTGGTGAGTGTGGAGCGTGGCTCCGATCCCGGCTCCGTGACTCCGGGTTGCGGGTCCGGGTCCTGGTTCGGGTCCAGGTCCCGGTTCGGGTCCGGTTCGGCGAGTCCGGAGCGCGGCTCCGATCCCGGTTCCGTGACTCCGGGCTGCGGGTTCGGGCCCCGGTTCGGGTCCGGTTCGGCGAGTCCGGAGCGCGGCTCCGATCCCGGCTCCGATCCCGGCTCGGCGGGTCCGGGCCGTGGGTCCGGGTGCATGGGTCCGCGGGGCGGGTGCGGTTCCGGGAGCGGGTCCGTGAGCCCGGGGGCCGGCAGCGGGTCCGGCTCCGTGGAAGCGCGGGGCGGCTCCGGGCCGAGGCTGCGGGAGCGGAACCGGGCGCGGCCCGGGCAAAGGGCGAGCGGGGGGCGGGGCCAGGGCACGGAGGGGGCGTGGTTAACGACAGGGGGCGGGGCTACAGAGAGACCATGCGCGGTGGGGGCGTGGCTAAGGGTAAGGGGGCGTGGCTTAACGCGGAGCAATGGCAGAAGAGGCGTGGCCAGTAGTGTTGGGCGTGGCTAAGGGCAAAGGGGCGTGGCTTGTGACGGGTGGGGGCGTGGTCAGGAGTGTTGGGGGCGTGGCTAAGGAGAGGGGCGTGACTTAACTCTTTGGTAGTGACACATGGGGGCGTGGCCAGGCGTCTTAGGGGCGTGGTTAAGAGAAGGGGGCGTGGCTTAACGCGGGGCCCTGACAGAAAGGGGCGTGGCCAGGGCTGTTGGGGGCGTGGCCAAGCGTGGGGGCGTGGCTGAGGAGCGGCATTAGCGCCTATAGGCGGCTGCATGCGCGGTGTTAATTGGGTTACGTATTTATTAATACATTTATCTACATTTTTCTCCCCCCCCCCGGGGGCTCCTCTGCACCAATCCTTGCCTCTCTCACCCCAACTTTTCAGCAGGGCACCACCAGCCCCGCTGCCAGCATCTCTGGGGATTCCGTCTCTGGGTATCCCCATCCCTGGGGGTCCCCTGTCTCTGTTGGTCCCCATCCCTGGGGGGTCCTCATCCCTGGGGGGGGCCTGTCCCTGGGGATTCCCCATATCTGGGGGTCTCTGCCCCTGGGGCTCCTGGTCTCCGGGTGTTCCCACCTCTGAGGGTTCTCATCTTTGAGCATTCTCATTTCTGGGTGCCCCCATCTCTGGGGTTCCCTGTCCCTGGGGGGTCCCCATCCCTGGGATTCCCTGTATCTGGGGGTCTCCATCCCTGGGGGTCCTCGTCTCTGAGTGCCCCCATCTCTGGGATTCCCTGTCCCTGGGGGTCCCCATCACTGGGGGTCCCCGTGGCTGCAGCCCGGAGCTGAGGGGTCCCCGTGCGCTGCGGGGTGGGGCGGTGACCACGTGACCAGTACGCGCCCCCTCCCCCCCCGCCCCCCCCCGTCTCCAACC